>NC_053025.1:61297512-61538022 GCF_003073215.2 Triticum urartu | reverse complement strand
AAGCTTCAACTGTAGTTTGTAAAAACAATATTAAAACATATACACCTCCTGAGCAAGTTAAAGTTGAACCTAATATTGCTATTGTCAAAGAGCTCTTGTCTGATAATATTGATGGGCATGTTATTCAGTTCTGCGGTGAAACTGCTAGAATTGCTAAATCGTGTGCTAAAGATAAACATAGACCTGCATGCCTGTTATTTCTATTAAAATAGGAGATCATTGTTATCATGGCTTATGTGATATGGGTGCTAGTGCTAGTGTTATACCTTATGACTTGTATAAAGAAATCAAGCATGAAATTGCACCTGCTGAGTTAGAAGATATTGATGTCACAATTAAACTTGCTAATAGAGATACTATTTCAGCAATGGGAATTGTTAGAGATGTTGAAGTCTTGTGCGGGAAAACTAAATATCCTGCTGATTTTCTAGTTCTTAGTTCTCCACAAGATAGCTTTTGTCCCATTATATTTGGTAGACCCTTCTTGAATACAGTTAATGCTAGGATAGACTGCAAAAAGAATGTTGTTACTATTGGCTTGGATGATATGACTCATGAGTTTAATTTCTCTAAATTTAGTAAACAACACCGTGAAGAAGAATTTTCTAGTAAGGATGAAATTATTGGTCTTGCTTCTATTGCCGTACCTCCTAATGATCCTTTAGAACAATATTTGCTAGACCATGAGAATGATATGTTTATGAATTAAAGAAGGGAAATAGATGAAGTATTCTTTAAACAAGAACCTATGCTAAAACACAATTTGCCTGTTGAAATCCTAGGGGATCCTCCTCCACCTAAGGGTGATCACGTGTTTGAGCTTAAACCGTTGCCTGATAATCTTAAATATGCTTATCTTGATGAAAACAAGATATATCCTGTTATTGTTAGTGCTAACCTTTTATAGCATGAAGAAGAAAGATTATTGAAAACTCAGAAGAAGCACTGTGCTGCTATTGGATATACTCTTGATGATCTTGAGGGCATTAGTCCCACTCTATGTCAACATAAAATAAATTTGGAAGTAGATGCCAAACCAGTTCGTGATCCACAACGACGTCTGAATCCTAAAATGAAAGAAGTGGTAAGAAAAGAAATACTAAAGCTTCTAAAGGCAGGTATAATTTATCCCGTTGCTGATAGTCAGTGGGTAAGTCCTGTTCATTGTGTCCCTAAGAAGGGAGGTATTACTGTTGTTCCTAATGATAAAGATGAATTGATTCCACAAAGAATTATTACCGGTTATAGGATGGTAATTGATTTCCACAAATTAAATAAGGCTACTAAGAAAGATCATTACCCCTTACCTTTTATCGATCAAATGCTAGAAAGATTATGCAAGCATACACATTACTGCTTTCTAGATGGTTATTCTGGTTTCTCTCAAATACCTGTGTCGGCTAAAGATCAATCAAAGACTACTTTTACATGCCCTTTTGGTACTTTTGCTTATAGACGTATGCCTTTTGGTTTATGTAATGCACCTGCTACCTTTCAAAGATGCATGATGGCTATATTCTCTGACTTTTGTGAAAAGAGTTGTGAGGTTTTCATGGATGACTTTTCCATCTATGGATCTTCTTTTGATGATTGCTTGAGCAATCTTGATCGAGTTTTGCAGAGATGTGAAGAAACTAATCTTGTCTTGAATTGGGAAAAGTGCCACTTCATGGTTAATGAAGGTATTGTCTTGGGGCATAAAGTTTCTGAAAGAGGTATTGAAGTTGATAAAGCCAAGGCTGATGCTATTGAAAAGATGCCATGTCCCAAGGACATCAAAGGTATAAGAAGTTTCCTTGGTCACGCCGGATTTTATAGGAGGTTCATCAAGGACATCTCAAAAAATTTCTCGGCCTCTGACTAATTTATTACAAAAAGATATATCATTTGTCTTTGATGATGATTGTGTAGAAGCATTTGAAATACTTAAGAAAACATTAGTCTCTGCACCTATTGTTCAGCCACCTAATTGGAATTTACCCTCTGAAATTATGTGTGATGCTAGTGATTATGATGTAGGTGCTATTCTAGGGCAAAGAGTTGATAAGAAACTAAATGTTATCCATTATGCTAGTAAGACTCTAGACAATGCTCAAAGAAATTATGCTACTACTGAAAAAGAACTTTTAGTAGTTGTATTTGCTTGTGATAAGTTCAGGCCTTATATTGTTGATTCTAAAGTAACTATCCACACTGATCATGCTGTTATTAAATATCTTATGGAAAATAAAGATGCTAAACCTAGACTTATTAGATGGGTTCTCTTGCTACAAGAATTTGATTTGCATATTGTTGATAGAAAAGGAGCTGAGAACCCTGTTGCAGACAACTTATCTAGGTTAGAGAATGTTCTTGATGACCCACTACCTATTGATGATAGTTTTCCTGATGAACAATTAAATGTCATAAGTACTTCTCGTAGTACCCCTTGGTATGCTGATTATGCTAATTACATAGTTGCTAAATTTATACCACCTAGCTTCACATACCAACAAAAGAAAAAGTTCTTCTATGATTTGAGACATTACTTTTGGGATGACCCACATCTTTATAAATAAGGAGTAGATGGTGTTATTAGACGTTGTGTACCTGAGCATGAACAGGAACAGATCCTACGCAAGTGCCACTCCGAAACTTATGGAGGACACCACGCAGGAGATAGAACTGCACATAAGGTATTGCAATCCGGTTTTTATTGGCCTACTCTCTTCAAGGATGCCCGTAAGTTTGTCCTATCTTCTGATGAATGTCAAAGAATTGGTAATATTAGTAGACGTCAAGAAATGCCTATGAATTATTCACTTGTTATTGAACCGTTTGATGTTTGGGCTTTGATTATATGGGACCTTTTCCTACCTCTAATGGATATACGCATATTTTAGTTGCTGTTGATTATGTTACTAAGTGGGTAGAAACTATTACAACTAGTAGTGATGATCATAACACTTCTATTAAAATGCTTAAAGAAGTTATTTTTTCGAGGTTTGGAGTCCCTAGATATTTAATGACTGATGGTGGTTCACATTTTATTCATGGTGCTTTCCGTAAAATGCTTGCTAAATATGACGTCAATCATAGAATTGCATCTCCGTATCACCCACAGTCTAGTGGTCAAGTAGAATTGAGTAATAGAGAACTCAAATTAATTTTGCAAAAGACTGTCAATAGGTCTAGAAAGAATTGGTCCAAGAAACTTGATGATGCATTATGGGCCTATAGAACTGCATATAAAAATCCTATGGGCATGTCTCCGTATAAAATGGTATATGGAAAAGCATGTCACTTACCTCTCGAACTAGAACATAAGGCATATTGGGCTATTAAAGAGCTCAACTATGATTTCAAACTTGCCGGTGAAAAGAGGTTATTTGATATTAGCTCACTTGATGAATGGAGAACCCAAGCTTATGAAAATGCCAAGTTGTTTAAAGAAAAGGTTAAAAGATGGCATGACAAAAGGATACAAAAGCGTGAGTTTAATGTAGGTGATTATGTATTGCTATACAACTCTCATTTAAGATTTTTTGCAGGGAAACTTCTCTCTAAATGGGAAGGCCCCTATGTTATCGAGGAGGTCTATCGTTCCGGTGCCACAAAAATCAACAACTTCGAAGGCACAAATCCGAAGGTGGTAAACGGTTAAAGAATCAAACATTATATCTCAAGTAATCCCATAAATGTTGAAACCAATATTATTGAAACCGTAACCTCGGAGGAATACATAAGGGACACTTTCCAGAACGTTTCAGACTCCGAAAAGGAATAGGTATGTGGTACGGTAACTACACCGACTCCAAAACAATTTTTAAGGCAATATTTCTCCGTTTTGGAATATTTAGAAAAATAGAAAATTAAGTAGCAGTCCGGAAAGGACACGAGGGCCTCACGAGGGTGGAGGGCGCCCCCCCCCCCTACGGCGTGCCCCCCTACCTCGTGAGCTCCTCGTGTGCCTTCTGGACTCCGTTTTCTTGCACGATACATATTTTGGTCGGTAAAAATTCATTATATAATCTCCCGGGGGTTTTGACTCCCGTATCACGCAAAAATCCCTTGTCTTTGTTTTGACCTGTCCTGCTGCAGACAGAGCAACATGTCATCCCAGGATTCGGAAGGAGAAAGCTATGTGGCTGATTACCTTGTAGATCCTAAGGTTTATGGGGATGTGGAGCATTATGGTTGGACTATGGAAGAAGAAGACTATGAACCGAAGAGAAAGGAGGAGATGAGCTCAGATGAAGATGAAGTACCACTACCTCAACCTGGGGACATGCATGTGGAGTTCAAAAAGTCAAGCCTCCCGGATAGGGTAAAGAAACCTAAGATCGAGTTTATCCCTTTTCGCCTCTTGCAGGAGAACAAGCAGGAACTATGCAAAAAGATACTGAGCTTGGAGCAGGAGATCGAGGACCTAAGGGACCAAAATTTTGTCCTCAAACTTAAATTAAGGAAGAAGCCTACGCAATCAACAACACCTCCACCGTCTCCTCCAACAAAGAAGAATTGAGTATCTGGGTATGGGCACTCCACTTGGCAACTGCCAAGCTTGGGGGAGTGCCCCGGTATCGTATCACAACTCCTATCTTTACCGTTTTCCTTAATTCGATCTTATTAGTAGTATTTTCATCTAGTAGAATAAAGTTTGTGGCATGATCTAGTTGTGAGTTTTACTTTATTATCCTTCTATGTAATCGAGTCCGTGAGCTATATAATAAAGATTAGTGTTGAGTCAAGGGCTTGATTGTTTTGCCATGATCCTAAGTGAATAAAAGAAAAGAGAAAGAAATAAAAAGAAATAAAGAGATCATATGGATCTCATGGAGAGTAATGAGCTCACATAGAAATAGTATGATGAATAAAAGTTGTTGAGAGTTGACAAGCATAGTTTTGGTCATCATTGCAATTAATAGGAAGTAATAAAGAAAGAGAGGTCTTCACATATAGATATACTATCTTGGACATCTTTTATGATTGTGAGCACTCATTAAAATATGACATGCTAAAGAGTTGACATTGGACAAGAAAGACAACGTAATGGGTTATGTTTTCTTACATCTGAGATAAATTATATTGTCTCGGATCTTCCAACATGATGAGCTTGCCTTTCCCCCTCATATTAGCCAAATTCATTGCACCAAGTAGAGATACTACTTATGCTTCCAAATACCCTTAAACCAGTTTTGCCATGAGAGTCCACCATATCTACCTATGGATTCAATAAGATCCTTCAAGTAAGTTGTCATCGGTGCAAAGCAATAAAAATTGCTCTCTAAATATGTATGATTTATTGGTGTGGGAGAAATAAGCTTTATACGATCTTGTGATGTGGAAGTAATAAAAGCGACGGACTGCATAATAAAGGTTCGTATCACAAGGGGCAATATAAAGTGACGTTCTTTTGCATTACGATTTTGTGCATCCAACCATAAAAGTGCATGGCAACCTCTGCTTCCCTCTGCGAAGGGCCTATCTTTTGTCATTATCTTCTACCTTATGCAAGAGTCATGGTGATTTTCACCCTTCCTTTTTACACTTTATCCTTTGGCAAGCACAGTATGTTGGAAAGATCCTGGTATATATGGCTAATTGGATGTGAGTTTCCATGAACTATTACTGTTGACATTGCCCTTGAGGTAAAACGTTGGGAGGCAAGACTATAAGCCCTTATCTTTCTCTGTGTCCGATTAAAACTCCATACCCATAAGTATTGCGCGAGTGTCAGCAATTGTGAAAGATTATATGATAGTTGAGTATGTGGACTTGATGAAAAGCTCTTATACATTGACTCTTTCCTATGTTATGATAAATTGCAATTGCTTTAATGACCGAGATTGTAGTTTGTTAGTTTTCAATGGAGTTTATGATTCATACCTGATACTGTGATTTAATTATTACTCTAGCATTAGAGATCATATGACAAAAATTATATAAGTTGCTGTTATAAGAATGATCATGATGCCCTCATGTCAATATTTTATTTTTATCGACACCTTCATCTCTAAACATGTGGACATATTTTTCGATTTCGGCTTTTCGCTTGAGGACAAGCGAGGTCTAAGCTTGGGGGAGTTGATACGTCCATTTTGCATCATGCTTTTATATCGATATTTATTGCATTATGGACTGTTATTTCACATTATGTCACAATACTTATGGCTATTCTTTCTTATTTTACAAGGTTTACATAAGGAGGGAGAATGCCGGCAGCTGGAATTCTGGGCTGGAAAAGGAGCAAATATTAGAGACCAATTCTGCACAACCCCAAAAGTCCTGAAACTCCACAGAACACCTTATAATAAATAATGAAAAATCATCGCCAAAGATGAAGACCAGGGGGGCCACACCCATCTCACGAGGGTGGGGGCGCCCCCCCTAGGGCGCGCCCCCTGCCTTGTGGGCCCCCTGGTGGCTCTCCGATGACCATCTTCTCCTATATGAAGTCTTTTGTCGAGAAAAAATAAGAAGCAACCTTTCGGAACGAAACTCCGCCGCCACGAGGCGGAACCTTGGCGGATCCAATCTAGATCTCCGACAGAGCTGTTCTGCCGAGGAAACTTCCCTCCCGGAGGGGGAAATCATCGCCATCGTCATCACCATCGCTCCTCTCATCGGGAGAGGGCAATCTCCATCAACATCTTCATCAGCACCATCTCATCTCAAAACCCTAGTTCATCTCTTGTATCCAATTCTAGTCTCCAAGTCCGGGATTGGTGCTAGTAGGTTGCTAGTAGTGTTAATTACTCCTTGTAGTTGATGCTAGTTGGTTTAATTGGTGGAAGATCATATGTTCAGATCCTTTATGCATATTAATACCCCTCTAATTATGAACATGTTTATGCTTTGTGAGTAGTTACATTTGTTCCTGAGGACAAGTGAGAAGTCTTGCTATTAGTAGTCATGTGAATTTGGTATTCGTTCGATATTTTGATGAGATGTATGTTGTCTAGCCTCTAGTGGTGTTATGTGAACGTCGACTACATAACACTTCACCATTATTTGGGCCTAGAGGAAGGCATTGGGAAGTAATAAGTAGATGATGGGTTGCTAGAGTGACAGAAGCTTGAACCCTAGTTTATGCGTTGCTTCGTAAGGGGCTGATTTGGATTCATATGTTTCATGCTATGGTTAGGTTTACCTTAATACTTTTGTTGTAGTTGCGGATGCTTGCAATAGAGGTTAATCATAAGTGGGATTCTTGTTCAAGTAAGAACAGCACCCAAGCACCGGTCCACCCACATATCAAATTATCAAAGTACCGAACGCGAATCATATGAACGTGATGAAAACTAGCTTGATGAAATTCCCATGTGTCCTCGGGAGTGCTTTTCCTTATATAAGAGTTTGTCCAGGCTTGTCCTTTGCTACAAAAAGGATTGGGCCACCTTGCTACACTTTATTTACTTTTTTACTTGTTGCTCGTTACAAATTATCTCATTACAAAACTATCTGTTACCACTTATTTCAGTACTTGCAGAGAATACCTTGCTGAAAACCGTTTATCATTTCCTTCTGCTCCTCGTTGGGTTCGACACTCTTATTTATCGAAAGGACTACGATAGATCCCCTATACTTGTGGGTCATCAATCTCCATAGCCCATTGATTAGCCTCGTTGATGTGAGACTTTCTCCTTTTTTGTCTTCTCCACATAACCCCCTTCATTATATTCTATTCCACCCATAGTGCTATGTCCATGGCTCGCACTCATATATTGCGTGAAAGTTTATAGGTTTGAGATTACTAAAGTATGAAACAATTGCTTGGCTTGTCATCGGGGTTGTGCGTGATGAGAGCATTCTTGTGTGACGAAAATGAAACATGACTAAACTGTATGATTTTGTAGGGATGAACTTTCTTTGGCCATGTTATTTTGAGAAGACATAATTGCTTAGTTAGTATGCTTGAAGTATTATCATTTTTATGTCAATATGAACTTTTGTCTTGAATCTTTCGGATCTGAATATTCATACCGCAATTAAGAAGAATTACATTAAAATTATGCCAAGTAGCACTCCACATCAAAAATTCTCTTTTTATCATTTACCTACTCGAGGACGAGCAGGAATTAAGCTTGGGGATGCTTGATACGTCTCCAACGTATCTATTATTTTTGATTGCTCCATGCTATATTATCTACTGTTTTGGACTATATTGGGCTTTATTTTCCACTTTTATATTATTTTTGGGACTAACCTATTAACCGGAGGCCCAACCCAGAATTACTATTTTTTGCCTATTTCAGTGTTTCTGGCTACAAGTATAGCCAAAGAAAGATGAGACGAGACGGACTGTCAGAGGACGCAGCGGGACTACCAGGGGAAAGCCCGCCCCCGCTAGCTAACATAGATATCTATTAGAATATCAAATGGAGTCCAAACGGAATGAAACCTTCGGGAACGTGATTTTCTCATCAGATAAGACCCAGGAGACTTGGACCCTCCGTCAAGAAAGCCACGAGGCGGTCACGAGGGTGGAGGGCGTGCCCCCCTGCCTCGTGGGCCCCTCATAGCTCCACTGACGTACTCCTTCCTCCTATATATACCTACGTACCCCCAAACGATCGGGGACGGAGCCAAAAACCTAATTCCACCGCCGCAACTTTCTATATCCACGAGATCCCATCTTGGGGCCTGTTCCGGAGCTCCACTGGAAGGGGAATCGATCACGGAGGGCTTCTACATCATCATCCAAGCCACTCCGATGAAGTGTGAGTAGTTTACTTCAGACCTACGGGTCCATAGTTAGTAGCTAGATGGCTTCTTCTCTCTTTTTGGATCTCAATACAATGTTCTCCCCCTCTCTCGTGGAGATCTATTTGATGTAATCTTCTTTTTGCGGTGTGTTTGTTGAGACCGATGAATTGTGGGTTTATGATCCAGTCTATCTATGAATAATATTTGAATCTTCTCTGAATTCTTTTATGTATGATTGGTTATCTTTGCAAGTCTCTTCGAATTATCAGTTTGGTTTGGCCTACTAGATTGGTTTTTCTTGCCATGGGAGAAGTGCTTAGCTTTGGGTTCAATCTCGCGGTGTCCTTTCCCAGTGATAGAAGGGGCAGCAAGGCATGTATTGTATTGTTGACATCGAGGATAACAAGATGGGATTTTTTATCATATTGCATGAAACTATCCCTCTACATCATGTCATCTTGCTTAAGGCGTTACTTTGTTTTTAACTTAATACTCTAGACGCATGTTGGATAGCGGTCGATGAGTGGAGTAATAGTAGTAGATGCAGGCAGGAGTCGGTCTACTTGTCTCAGAACTGATGCCTATATACATGATCATACCTAGATATTCTCATAACTATGCTCAATTCTGTCAATTGCTCAACAGTAATTTGTTCACCCACCATAGAATACTTATGCTCTTGAGAGAAGCCACTAGTGAAACCTATGCCCCCTGGGTCTCTTTCTCATCATATCAATCTCCATCACTTTATTATTGCTTTGCTTTTACTTTGCCTTTTACTTTTCACTTTGCATCTCTATACCAAAAATACCAAAAATATTATTTATCATCTCTCTCAGATCTCACTTTCGTAAGTGACAGTGAAGGGATTGGCAACTCCTAAGCGCGTTGGTTGCATTGAGCTATTGTTTTTGTGTAGGTACGAGGGACTCGCGCGTAGCCTCCTACTGGATTGATACCTTGGTTCTCAAAAACTGAGGGAAATACTTACGCTACTTTGCTGCATCATCCTCTCCTCTTCTGGGAAATCCAACGTAGTGCTCAAGAGGTAGCAGGGCGCGCCCCCACCCTCGTAGGCAGGGTGTGGCCCCCCTGGTGAACTTCTTCCGCTGAGTATTTTTTATATATTCTGAAAACATCTTCCATGAAGTTTCAGGACTTTTGGAGCTGTGCAGAATAGGTCTCTAATATTTTCTCCTTTTCCAGCCCAGAATCCCAGCTGTCGGCATTCTCCCTCTTTATGTAAACCTTGTAAAATAAGAGAGAATAGGTGTAAGTATTGTGACATAATGTGTAATAACAGCCCATAATGCAATAAATGTCGATATAAAAGCATGATGCAAAATGGACGTATCAGGCGGCGGCGGCTACGTCGAGGGCAATGTCGTGGTCTTCGGGTGATTCGAGTGCTCCCGGCTTTCGTCGAGCCGCTGGAAGGAGAGGAGAGGAATCGAGGACGCCGGTGCCGTACCGCGAGAACCCGATGGCGTACGAGCCAGCGAAGCTCTGCTAGTGCAACCCCCGTCGGAAGGCGCCAAGGTGGAACTCGTGGAGCCATCAGAACCCAGGCAGGAGGTACTACGCCTGCGTTGATGCCATGGTGAGCTTCAAGTTGGTGTTTATTTTCTGTTCATTTGTTTTCCTTTGTTTTTCTCCCCTCTCATTGATTTCTGTTGGTACAATTGAACAGCATGGTGGTTGTGGATTCGTGGAATGGCATGATGATCCTCTTCCCAAGTTTTGGAGTGATTTGATTGGTGATTTGCGAGATGAAGTGCGTAGGCTGAGAGGTCAAGGAAGTGCTGCTGTGATTGAAGATCCCAATGCAGTTTTGGCTCTGTGTGAAGATGAAACAGGAGCAATGGGAATTGCCATGTCTCTGGAAGATCAGTTGAAGCAGAAAAATGCAGAGATATATGCACTGAAGGGGAAATATCAGAATGTTGTCATGCTGTTTGTTGTCTTTGTGGTTGATTTAGTTGCAGGGAAGATGCTACTGCAATAAGATTTGCAAGTGTTAGTTTTATGCAATGTAGTAATGCTTTAGGGTTTAGAATGAACTGATGTTTTGGGCACTGAAGATGCAAGTTGTATGCTTTGTTTAAATTGGAAGTTGTATGCATTTGCCACTGTTTGGAATCAATGAAAGTGGAAGTGCAAGTTGTGTTATGCCATCATTTTGTACCTCTGAAATGCATATATGTTTGCAATCTTTGCTAGCAGTGAAGTGGAAGATGATGCAGTTTGTGAGATAATGCAGTAAAGTGGAAGATGATGCTGTTTCTAAGATAATGCATAGATGATGCGAGTTATAAGATAATTCCAATGCATATATGATCCAGATTGGAAGTCAAAGAACTAGATAGCATTGTTGGTGTTGTCATTTAGAAACACTGCTAGCAATTAAATAACAAGGAAATGCAACTAATAATATAAAGATCATCCAGACCAAGTTAATTGCACATAAACTAGGTTTGAAACAAGTCATACTCCCACATATGCATGACCCCTAGTTTGAGCCATGAACAAAAGATAAGTTTGCAACATTACAGCAGAAATGTTTTGGAACATTGCAACTTGAACAAAAGAACTAGATGCAGCCTTTCTTCAACTATAACTAGTAGTTTCCACTGCAAGTGAAATATCTGAAGCTTGGCACTGATGATGCAGGCCTTCTTCCCCTCTTAGCTCCAGATCCTGTCCTTGTGGAAGTAGATGTTGTAGGGGCAGCAGATGATCCAGCTTCAGCAGTTGCAGTTCTCTTTCTTGGAGGCTTAAACATGTTGGTCCCAGTAGAAGGACCTGTTGGTACTGAACTTGTTGCTATTGGTCGAGCAGATGCAGAGGCAGATGCACTTCCTTTGGCTTGCTGCAAATTCAGGATAAATATGCAATAAGTTCCAACAAAAGACTAATAAGTAGGATAAATATGCAAGATGCAATAAGTACATGATAGCAACAAATACCTCAGTTGGGTTCTTTTTCTTGCTAGTTCTAGCAAGATGTGCATTCTTTTTCTTGCCTCTCTCTGGATTCCGTTTACATCCTGATTTGTTGTGTCCAGGGTTACCACACAATGAGCATTTGATAATTGTGTCATGCTTGCTCATTTTCTTCCCCTTAGGTTGCTCAGTTTCTTCTCTTCTCCTATCATTGTTTTTAGGCCTTCCTTTTTTCTTCTCTTTTCCTGGCAACCTGACATATGCAGGAGGCACTGGCCTAGGATTGGGTGACAGTGGCCACATCTCTTCACCCTTGTCGGTGTCAAAACCGGCGAATCTCGGGTAGGGGTCCCGAACTGTGCGTCTAGGCCGGATGGTAACAGGAGGCAGGGGACACGATGTTTTACCCAGGTTCGGGCCCTCTTGATGGAGGTAAAACCCTACATCCTGCTTGATTGATATTGATGATATGGGTAGTACAAGAGTAGATCTACCACGAGATCAGAGAGGCTAAACCCTAGAAGCTAGCCTATGGTATGATTGTATGTTATGGTTGTTGTCCTACGGACTAAAACCCTTCGGTTTATATAGACACCGGAGAGGGTTAGGGTTACACAAGGTCGGTTACAAAGGAGGAGATATCCATATCCGTATTGCCTAGCTTGCCTTCCATGCCAAGTAGAGTCCCATCCGGACACGAGACGAAGTCTTCAATCTTGTATCTTCATAGTCTAACATTCCGGCCAATGGATATAGTCCGGCTATCCGGAGACCCCCTAATCCAGGACTCCCTCAGTAGCCCCCGAACCAGGCTTCAATGACAATGAGTCCGACGCGCAGTATTGTCTTCGGCATTGCAAGGCAGGTTCCTCTCCAAATTCTGTGTACCTGTCGAAATAATGTCCGGTTTCTTATGAATGTTGCACTCCTTGGCTTCCACGCCCAATAATGGCCACTTTCCACGTGTCGAGCGAATGTGAAGAGCCAGGGTGTTTTCACATTTACCCCCCTAGTTGTGTGAATGAGCCGCCTATTTAAAAAGACGAGGATTCAGATCCAAATCACACCATCCTCCCTTGGCGAGCCTTCATCGGAGCGCGCCCGACAGAGATCCATTCCATCATGGCCGGTCGACGCAGCTCCTCCTCTCCCTCCCCTAGCTCCAAGCCTGGAGATTGGGAGAGATGTTCCGTCCCGCACAGGAAATTAGTGATGCTTCAGACCAAGGGATTTCTTCCCCCAGCGTACTTGGTCCCGGTTTGAGCCGGGCTCGCCACCTATAATGGCGGAGAGCAAGCGGAGAGCCTTCTCAATCCCTCCAAGGGAGAGCGGGTATGCCTTGTCCCTTATTTGGTAAGAGGTCTCGGATTCCCAATTCATCCGTTTCTCCGGGGGCTCCTGGAGTTCTACAGCCTCCAGTTGCACAACCTTATGCCTGCCTCCATGCTGCATATCGCGGGATTCATAGCCCTTTGCGAGTTGTTTTTGGGTTGTGAGGCTCATTTCGTTCTATGGAAGATGTTCTGCCTTGTGCCCCGTTCTCAGAAGGGGTCAATATATCAAGTGGGCGGAGCCGAAGTGTGGCGTGTTGCCGGGACCGGATACCTGTCCGGAACCCCAAAGAAGACGTCCGAAGACTGGCCTTCAGAATGGTTTTATATAGAAGACATCCCCCTCCCGGATCCTATTCGGATCGGCCTTCCTGAGTTCGACAGCGCCCCTTTAAAGAAGCGCCGGAGCTAGCGTCCACGGAGCTCCCTGGAGGAAGACGATAGGGACGTTTTTACCTGATGAGCTGGATAAGTTTTTTAGCTCGATCCGGATTGACCATGATCGAGGTCATGGCCATATGTATCATGCGGGGGGTGCAGCCGCTTCAGTATAGAGGCCACCTCATGTGGGACTTCAACGGGGAGGATGACGCCACCCACTACGGCTGTAAAGGGCCGGGATCGGTTGCTGATCTAATAAAGATCTTATCCACTTTGTAAAGGGAGAAGAGGAGGAATTCCTTCGTGTCAACCCGCAGGGAGGATTTTCTATGTACAATCCTCCGAGCTGGGTAAGCGAAGACTTTTTCTCGCCCATCCGTTTCATATTTCCGCAGTTAAGTACTCAGTCTAGCGATTTCTACGCAGGAACTGCGCCAGGCTGTAAGGGAGATAAACAACCCCCCTCCACAACCCGAGGACCCTGAACGGTCCCTCGACCCGGCCTCCCAAGAGGACCTGGATATATCTGTGGAGCTGATCGATGGGGTGTTTTACCAATCGAGCAATGATAATGCCTTGGTGGCCATTACGGCCGATTACCCTGGGCTAGTTCCAGCCTCACAGGTGACTGAGACCGAAGTCCCAACACTTCAAAAAGGGATCCGTCCTTGTGTGTTTTTGATCACCGTATAACAGCCGTGTTTTGCAGGGGAGGTCCTCGAGGCAGAAGGCCGAGCCTACGGCGACTGGCCAACAAGGGGCCGCGAGGCCAGGCAGGCTGAAAAGACCCGCAGTCCGGATTGAGACACCGGCGGAGCGGTGCGGCGCGCCGTCTTTATTGCAAGACATTATTCTCAGAGGCATATTAACGCCCATGCCTTCTTTTCAGGAAAAGGAGCGCTCGCCGGACTATACCTGGAGAGGCTACCAATTGCGCCTCTACAAGCCAGGCTCCAAGGCCATATTCGGAGGTGGGAACGAATACGAGGCGTGCGCCGGGTGCTCCTCTGACAGAGGATGCGGATAAACTATCCGCCACCCATTCCGAGGTGGAAAGTGCCATGAACCACAGGCGTCACCGGACTGTTCTTCGTGACGCTTGTTTCTCCCAAGAGGCATTGGATGCCTTCAACTCGGGAGACGCGCACCTCCGTGCCGCTCAAAATGGTCTAGCCAGAGCCACGGAGCAGTATGTAAAAGACATACGGGTGAGAAAATTTGGTGATTATATATATCAATAGCCCCTGAGACTTGAAACAGTTAGGATAACTGATTTAAGGATCATTTGTTATGCAGGTTCTTACAGAAAAGACTACTCAACTGTCCCAGGAGCTGGAAGAGTGCAAAGCCCAACTTCAGGCCGCACTGGCCGCAGCAGGGGAGCCCAAAGAGACCCCCTCTGGTAACATATCCTTCAAATGATAAGTATCATATAGAATGCGGTGTGTATGCAGATCTGACGATAAAATTGCAGATGACACTGGAGTAAATCCAGATAAGCAACACCTCCAACGCCAGCTGAAGGCCGGTGAGAACGTGCTTACGAGGGTGAGGCAGGAGAAAAATGATCTCCAAGATGCCAACACCAAGCTGGGCGTGGAACTACAAGATGTTCGCGCCCAACTGTCGGACTCTGTTAAGGAAAATCGGCGGCTTCGACGCGGCATATTTAGTAAGTGCTTGAACAAACTTTGAAAAGGAGTTTGGCGAGGAAGCGGGCTGACAGAGTTATGTCTGTAGGTATGCTAACAGGTCGTCCTGCCGAGGAAATGCCCGGTTCAACGGGTGACCTTCTTCCCGAGCTCTCACAGCTGCACGAACGAGTTTGGCAGGTGATGCAAGGCGTCGCCCAGGCCTTGTGGCCATCCATCTCCATACCCGAAGGCCTTGGAGAGCTTGCAGAAAAGCTAAAGGGAGCGCGGCGGCGCTTCCGATTATGGAAGATATCGGCCTACCGTCAAGGCGCCAGGGAAGCCTGGGCAATGGTGAAGACACGGTACACGAAGGCTGACCCGAACCACATGGCCGAAGTCGGACCTGTGGGGGCCGATGGGAAGGAGATCCCTGTGAGCTTAGTGTACGGTCAAGTAGAATTGGCCACAAAGTATTCCCAACAAGAGTGTAGACTAGACAGCTTTTTGGATGGTATTGAAGAGGAATTCAACCAGTCAAATTGACTATGTAATTTTAAAGTGACATGTATAATGCCTTCTAGCCGGATTGTAGATCATTTGTCGTGGCGGACCTTTTCGCTTCGACCTCGGGACCCGACAGTACGGAGTGTATCTGAATACCCTCTCGGTTATGTAAGAACCAGGGCATGCGTGGAGACCAGGCGTAGGGGTCATTAGTGCTTTATCAGACAAGTGCCCAACTAGTTATGTTATATTACATGGGTAGTAAGAAACATCTTCCAGGGAGAATAGTTCCGTTAAGGGTTCCTTTCCCTGGGTAAGCATGCCCTAAAGTGCATGTCCGGACTGCGACAAGAAGCGCAGAAAAAGCATCTGGGGGCAGATATGGATAATAAATAAAAGTCATCTTTTGTTCACCGATCGAATATTCCCTTAAGAACGCTAGCTTTCGGCTTCACCCAGTCTGAGGTACACGTCCGGCTGACCCGGCGGTAACAATCGTAGAGGTGCTCCCTTTATGCCCTAGCCGAATTAACGGGAACGTAGGGCATAAATACAAGAGCCAGGCAACCCAGCTTGGCCAAAACTTAAGTCATATCGATGCATATAATGGTGAAAAAAGGTACATGCGGAAGTATGACACATGTGTTGGGCGTGAGGCCCAGGTAAATAATAAGCTTCTGTGAAAGAAGCCCCCAGTTATGAAGAGTGTGGCTAGCGCATCTGTAATGTATGAGTCAGGCACAAGGTGACCCTTGAAGGCCTAGAGAAATAAAAGAAAGAAACGGAAACAAGATAGATGATGCATATGTAGAAAATGGACAAAGGGAGGGGACTAACATAGAGTCCGGTGCTAGGCGTAGAATCTTCGAAGCCTGGCTGCGTTCCATGGGTTCGGCTCGAGTCGACTAGTCGATGCATCCCGCAGTTGGTACGCTCCACCAGTCAGAACTTGGTCGATGATGAAGGGACCTTCCCATTTGGGCTCGAGCTTGTTCTTTTTCTTATCCGGCAGTCGTAAAACTAGTTCGCCAACGTTATAAGTTTTGGCCCGTACTTCTCTGTTTTGGTATCTACGAGCCTGTTGCTGGTAAAATGCAGAACGGGCTTTGGCTACGTCGCGTTCTTCCTCCAAGGTGTCCAGACTGTCCTGCCGATCGAGCTCGGCTTCTCTTTCTTCGTACATGCGCACTCGAGGTGAGTCATGAATTATGTCACAGGGCAGGACTGCCTCTACGCCGTACACCATAAAAAACAGTGTATATCCGGTACTACGATTCGGCGTGGTCCGCAGCCCCCAGAGTACGGAGTCGAACTCCTCTACCCAGTGCGTGTCAGACTCCGTTAAGGAGCGCACTAACCTGGGTTTAATGCCGCTCATTATAAGACCATTTGCTCGTTCGACTTGACCGTTGGTTTGTGGGTGATAGACTGAAGCATAATCGAGCTTGATGCCCATTTTGCTGCACCAGAGTTTTACCTCGTCGGCCGTGAAGTTCGTGCTATTATCAGTGATGATGCTGTGGGGGACGTCGTAACGGTGTACAACCCCGGATATGAAATCTATCACCGGTCCAGATTCGGCTGTTTTAACCGGTTTAGCCTCTATCCATTTGGTGAATTTATCCACCATGACCAATAAGTATTTTTTTCTTATGGGTTCCCCCTTTAAGGGGTCCAACCATGTCAAGCCCCCAGACCGCGAAGGGCCATGTAATGGGGATTGTTTGGAGGGCGATGGGTGGCATGTGGCTTTGATTTGCAAAGAGCTGGCAAACGGCGCAACGTTGGACCAAGTCCTGTGCATCTGCCCGGGCCGTTGGCCAATAGAATCCTGTACGAAAGGCCTTGCTTACAAGAGCTCGGGCTGCGGCGTGATGACCGCCGAGTCCGGTGTGAATTTCTGCCAAAAGGTTCCGCCCTTCCTCTTCGGAGATGCACCTTTGAAGGACTCCAGTAGCGCTTTTTTTGTACAATTCTCCCTCATGGACCCTGTAGGCCTTGGATCGCCGCACTATGCAGCGTGCCTCATTTTGGTCCTCCGGAAGTTCCTGTCTAGTTAGGTAGGCCAGGAATGGTTCTGTCCACAGGGCAATAATGGCCATTATTTTGTGGGCTGAATGTGTTATTTCGGTGGCGGAGCCTCCGTTTGTGTGAGAGAGTTCGGTATTGGGTATTTTGGCCGGGTCCGAACTATTGTTATCGGTGTCCCCTTCCCATGCTACGGATGGCTTGAAGAGCCGTTCCAGAAATATGTTGAGAGGGACCGCGTCGCGTTTTGCGCCAATGCGGGCGAGGATATCCGCCGCCTGATTGTTTTCCCGGGCCACATGGTGAAATTCGAGCCCCTCGGACCGAGCCGACATTTTTAAGACGGCGTTGCGATAAGCTGCCATTTTCAGATCCTTGGCATCAAAGTCCCCATTTATTTGCGATATCGCGAGGTTCGAATCCCCGCGCACCTCTAGGCGTTGAATGCCCATGGATACTGCCATCCGGAGACCATGTAGAAGGGCCTCATATTCGGCTGCGTTGTTGGAGTCCGTATACATTATTTGTAGTATGTATTGAACGGTATCTCCTGTTGGGGACGTCAAAATGACGCCAGCCCCTAGACCAGCCAACATTTTGGAGCCGTCGAAGTGCATGATCCAGTTTGAATATGTGCCGTACTCTTTAGGGAGTTCGGCTTCCGTCCACTCAGCGATGAAGTCAGCCAAAACTTGTGACTTAATAGCTCGCCGTGGCTTGTAACTTATGTCGAACAGGAGGAGCTCAATGGCCCATTTGGCAATCCGGCCCGTCATGTCGCGGTTGTTTATAATATCGTTAAGTGGTACTTCCGAGGCTACCGTTATTGAACACTCTTGAAAGTAGTGTCACAGCTTCCGGGATGCCATAAATACCGTGTACGCTATCTTTTGATAATGCGGGTACCATGATTTACATGGAGCAAGGACAGTGGACACATAGTAAACCGGCTTTTGAAGGGGTAATTTGTGTCCGTCCACTTCTCGCTCAACGACGAGAACTGCGCTTACTACTTGATGAGTTGCCGCAATGTATAGTAGCATTGGTTCGTCAATGTTTGGCGCGGCCAGGACTGGGTTTGTTGCCAATATGGCTTTTATTTCGTTGAGTCCGGCCGTGGCGGCATCCGTCCACTCGAAGTGTTCGGTGCACCGGAGGAGGCGATAAAGGGGTAATGCCTTTTCTCCCAAGCGGGAGATAAAGCGACTTAGAGCCGCCACGCATCCAATCAATTTTTGTATTTGTTTGAGGTCTATTAGGGTAGCCAACTGTGACAACGCTCGGATTTTGGCCGGATTAGCTTCAATACCTCTAGTGGAGACAATGAATCCCAGGAGCTTTCCGGCTGGTACGCCGAAAACGCATTTTTCCGGATTGAGCTTGATGTCATATGTTCGGAGGTTGTCGAATGTGAGCCTCAACTCGTCTACTAGAGTTTCGACATGCTTGGTTTTAACAACCACATCATCTACGTATGCCTCCACTGTTTTGCCGATCTGGTTTGCCAGACATGTCTGAATCATGCGCTGATATGTTGCGCTGGCGTTTTTGAGCCCGAAGGGCATTGTGTTGAAGCAGAATGGGCCGTATGGTGTGAAGAATGCCATTGCGGCTTGGTCTGGCTCTGCCATTTTAATTTGATGGTAGCCGGAGTATGCGTCGAGGAAACACAATGAATCGTGTCCTGCGGTAGCATCGATGATTTGATCGATGCGGGGGAGGGGGAAGGGATCCTTTGGGCAGGCCTTGTTAAGGTCCTTAAAATCAACGCACAAGCGCCAGGATTTGTCCTTCTTTGGTACCATCACCAGGTTTGCTAGCCAGTCCGGATGTTTTATGTCTCTGATGAATCCGGCCTCCAATAGCTTGGCTAGTTCCTCTCCCATGGCTTGTCTCTTAGGTTCGGAGAAACGTCGAAGAGCCTGCTTGACTGGCTTGAATCCTTTTAGGATATTTAGGCTGTGCTCAGCCAGCCTGCGTGGGATTCCTGGCATGTCTGAAGGATGCCAGGCAAAAATGTCCCAGTTCTCGCGTAGGAACTCTCACAGTGCAGCGTCGACATCAGGGTTTAATTGTGCCTCGATGGAAGCTGTTTTTGTAGGGTTCGTTGGATGGACTTGGAATTTGACTATTTCGTCCGCCGGTTTAAAGGAGGTGGGCTTGGATCTTTCATCGAGTATCACGTCGTCCTGTTCACCGTGGAGCGCAGCGCAGTTAGTTCCTCGGCCGCTAGGGCTTCGGATAGTGCCTCAAGGGCTAGTGCGGCTGTCTTATTTTCGGCGCAGAGTGCTATGTCCGGATCACTAGCAAGAGTGATGATTCCGTTGGGCCCGGGCATTTTGAGCTTCATGTACCTGTAATGGGGTATGGCTTGGAAGATTGTAAACACCTCCCGCCCTAGTAGAGCATGGTATCCGCTGCTGAACGGGGCCACTTGGAATGTAATTTCTTCGGACCTGTAATTATCTGGTGTGTCGAATACCACATCTAGTGTGATTTTCCCAGCACAGCGTGCTTCCCGACTGGGGATGATTCCTCTAAAGGTTGTGCTACTTTGCTCAATGCGGCTCCAGTCTATTTCCATCTTTTGAAGAGTTTCCTCATAGATGAGGTTTAATCCGCTGCCGCCGTCCATGAGTACCTTGGTGAGTCGAAAGTCGTCCACGATTGGACTGAGGACCAGTGCGGCTGGTGCTTGGGCTGTTCGGAATTTGGGTTCGTCACTGGCATTGAAGGTAATAGCCATGTCACTCCAAGGATTTATTTCTGCTATGTGGCAGATTTCGGCCATGCTGCGGAGTGTTTGCTTGCATCTATTATTTGACGCGAAGGTCTCAAAGACCGTTAACACCGTATTGGTTTTCACGGGATGGTGCGCTGTGGTATTTGGGAGGAGTAGATCCTCACCACTTTTGGCCACCTGCCGGAGTATCCAACATGCTCTAAGGCTGTGTGTTGGTATTGCATCCACTGTACTATGAATTTTGCAGGGTCCGTTGAGCCAACCCTCCAGTATGGTTCCTTGCCCCGTAGAGGGCTTTTGCTTTTTGGTAGTTAACCCAGGTGTATTGTGATAATGCACCCTTTTATTTCAGACTGGGTTTGTATTCAGGGCCGGATTATCCCAAAATTTTATTTCGGTTTTCCAGGCGCTTTCCATCACACGGTACTTTCGTACTATGGACACCAAGTCGGCAAAGCGTGTGATTTCATGGCGACTTATGGCGTTGAGGATTCCCTTGTCTGTGCAATTATTGCAGAAGAATGAAATTGCGTCTTCCTCGCGGTGGTCCTTTATCCTGTTCATGACCAGGATGAATCTGGTCCAGTAATGGTGTACTGTTTCTTCGGGCTCTTGCCTAATTTGGGGTAGATCGCGTATGTTTGGGTGGGTGGGTGGAATTGAATCTGAATCCACACCCAATCTGAGACTCAGGGGCCAAGGAGTTTCCGAACTCGGAAGTTTGGATTCTTGGATATTTTCCGATGAATCTAGCCCGCTGCCTGATTCTAGGTTCAGGCCTTGAGTAACGTCCTCCCCTCCGTGGATATCCGGCATGGAGGGATCGGGAATCCGAACATAGCTAGTCCTTAAGATAGATGAAGGGTTGCCGCATTGTTCCTCCACCACTGCAACGTGATGGGTGACCTGGGGAGAGTTAATCTCTCTCAGATCGGGTTTAGGCCCAATCTGATCGTAGTCTATAGCGACTCCCAGGGCGGCGATGTGATCCAAGAGCTCGTTCAGGGAAGAGAGCTCCATTGGATCTAACTTCTCGGCGAGTTCCGAGTTGATGTGAAGATTGCTTTGGATGACCCGAGAAGTCATCGTCGGTGCAGCGGCCGAATAGGCGGTCATAAGAAAACCACCTAGCCGGAGAGTTTGGCCGATAGCCAAAGCTCCCTCCGCAATAGTGCCATCTTTAAAGACGGGACGAGACATCCTTCCTGATGGCGACGGCACAACGGAACTCTCAATGAAAGCACCAATGTCGGTGTCAAAACCGACGGATCTCGGGTAGGGGGTCCCGAACTGTGCGTCTAGGCCGGATGGTAACAGGAGGCAGGGGACACGATGTTTTACCCAGGTTCGGGCCCTCTTGATGGAGGTAAAATCCTACATCCTGCTTGATTGATATTGATGATATGGGTAGTACAAGAGTAGATCTACCACGAGATCAGAGAGGCTAAACCCTAGAAGCTAGCCTATGGTATGATTGTATATTATGGTTGTTGTCCTACGGACTAAAACCCTTCGGTTTATATAGACACCGGAGAGGGTTAGGGTTACACAAGGTCGGTTACAAAGGAGGAGATATCCATATCCGTATTGCCTAGCTTGCCTTCCACGCCAAGTAGAGTCCCATCCGGACACGAGACGAAGTCTTCAATCTTGTATCTTCATAGTCTAACAGTCCGGCCAATGGATATAGTCCGGCTATCCGGAGACCCCCTAATCCAGGACTCCCTCAACCCTCCACAGGCTGCAAGCAGTGCTCATAGATTTTGTTGAACACTTCAACAAAGTAGCAAGGAGCAATAAAATCTTCAATATTTTTGTTGCACTTGTAGATGGCACAAATTGCATGGTGGCAAGGAAGCCCTGCCAGCTGGAAGTACCCAGAAGAGCATGTCCATTTTTCCAGGTCCACAGTGTACTGCCTTCCCCTTCCATTCACTTGCTTCACTTCAAATCCATTTTCTCCATTCCAAAGCACTTCAAGATCATATTTTTCCACTAAAGTTGGCACCTTTCTCTCTTTGTTCCTGAATTCTCACAAGTACTTTCTTCCTAATTTTTTCATTCATAGAAATAATAGGATAAAACCTAGCATCAACTATAGCATGGTTGAATGACTCACAAAGGTTGTTGTCAACTGACTCACAATTTGAACCAACTGGGAAGAAAGCCCTTGCCCAGTGTGAGGGAGTCCTGGATTAGGGGGTGTTCGGGTAGCCGGACTATACCTTCAGCCGGGCTCCTGGACTATGAAGATACAAGATTGAAGACTTCGTCCCGTGTCCGGATGGGACTTTCCTTGGCGTGGAAGGCAAGCTTGGCGATGCGGATATTCAAGATCTCCTACCATTGTAACCGACTTTATGTAACCCTAACCCTATCCGGTGTCTATATAAACCGGAGGGTTGTAGTCCGTAGGCAATCAACTCCATACACAACAATCATACCATAGGCTAGCTTCTAGGGTTTAGCCTCCTTGATCTCGTGGTAGATCTACTCTTGTACTACCCATATCATAAATATTAATCAAGCAGGAGTAGGGTATTACCTCCATCGAGAGGGCCCGAACCTGGGTAAAACAAAGTGTTCCCTGCCTCCTGTTACCATCCGGCCTAGACGCACAGTTCGGGACCCCCTACCCGAGATCCGCCGGTTTTGACACCGACATTGGTGCTTTCATTGAGAGTTCCTCTGTGCCGTCACAATCAGGAAGGATGCCTCCTCCCGTCTTTAAAGACGGCGCCGTTGCTAAGGGATCCTTGGTTGTCGGTCAAACCCTCCAGCTAGGTGGTTTTCTCATGACCGCATGTTCGGCTGTTGCACCGACGGTGACCTCTCGGGTCATCAAAAGCAACCTACACGTCAGCTCGGAGCTCGTCGAGCAGCTAGATCCAATGGAGCTCTCTTCCGTAAACGAGCTCTTGGATCGCATCGCCGCCCTGGGAGTCGCTACGGATTACGACCAGGTTGGGCTTAAACCCGATCTAAGAGAAATTAACTATCCCCAAGTCACCCACCATGTTGCCGTGGTAGAGGCGCAGTGCGGCGACCCTTCATCTATTTTAAGGACTAGCTATGTCTGAATTCCCAACTCCTCCAAGCCGGATACCCGCGGAGAGGAGGATGTAACTCAAGACCTGAGCTTAGGATCAGGCAACGGGCTAGATTTGTTGGACAACATCCAAGAATCCGAACTTCAGAGTTCGGAAACTCTTCGGCCTCCGAATCTTGAATTGGGTGAGGTTTCAGATTCAACGACACCCGCCCACCCGAACATATGCGATCTCTCCCAAATCAGGCAGAGGCCCGAGGAAACAGTACATCATTACTGGGCCAGATTCCTCCTGGTTATGAACAGGATAAAGGATTGCCGCGAGGGAGACGCAATTTCAATTATCTGCAGTAATTGCACGGACAAGGGAATCCTTAACGCTGTAAGTCGTCGTGATATTACATGCTTCGCCGACTTGGCGTCCATAGTACAAAAATATTGTGTGATGGAAAGCGCCTGGAAAACCGAAATAAAGTTTTGGGATAATCCGGCCTTGAATAGTAATCCCGTCCGAACTAAGAGGGTGCATCATCATAGGACACCCGGGATAAACACCAAAAAACCAAAACCCTCTACAGGGCATGGAACCGTACTGGAAAGGTGGCTTGATGGACCCTGTAGAATTCACAGTACAGAGGACGCCACACCAACTCACAGCCTTAGAGCATGTTGGATACTCCGACAGGTGGCCAAAATCGGCAAGGATCTCTTAATTCTGGAGGCCGCAGAAAGCCAGCCCGAGGACACCAGTACCGCTCTCACAGTCTTCGAGACTTTCACATCAAACAATGTGCGAAAAAGAACACTCCGCAGCCTCGCCGAAGTCTATCAAGTTGCAACAATAAATCCATGGAGTGACACTGCCATTACCTTCAACGCAAGTGATGAACCTAGATTCCGAACAGCCCGAGCACCAGCCGCATTGGTCCTCAGTCCCATAGTGGACGGCTTTCGCCTCACCAAGGTGCTCATGGATGGAGGCAGTGGACTGAACCTCATTTATGAGGAAACCCTTCAAAAAATGGAAATAGACTGGAACCGCGTTGAGCGAAGCAGCACAACCTTTAGAGGAATAATCCCCAGTCGGGAAGCGCGCTGCAGAGGAAAAATCACACTAGATGTGGTGTTCGGCACGCCGGATAATTACAGGTCCGAAGAAGTCACGTTTCAGGTGGCCCCGTTTAAGAGCGGATATCACGCTTTACTAGGGCGTGAAGCATTCACAATCTTCCACGCAATACCCCATTACGGGTACATGAAGCTTAAGATGCCCGGGCCGAATGGAATTATCACCCTAGCTAGTGATCCGGACATAGCACTCCGCACCGAAAACAAGACGGCCGCATTAGCCCTTGAGGCACTATCCGAAGCCTTAGCGGCCGAGGAACTGACTGCGCTGCGCTCCACGGTTAACAGGGATGATGTGATACTCGACAAAAGATCCAAATCCACATCCTTCAAGCCAGCCAACGAAATAGTCAAATTCCAGGTCCATCCAACGGACCCCAATAAAATAGCTTCAATCGAGGCACGACTGAACCCTGATGCAGACGCCGCACTACGAGAGTTCCTACGAGAGAACTGGGACATCTTCGCCTGGCACCCTTCAGACATGCCAGGGATCCCACGCAAACTGGCCGAACACAGCTTTAAACCTGTCAAACAAGCCCTTCGGAGTTTTTCCAAACCCAAGAGACAGGCTATGGGAGAGGAGCTAGCCAAGCTATTGGAGGCCGGATTCATCAGAGAAATAAAACGTCCGGACTGGCTAGCAAACCTGGTGATGGTACCAAAGAAGGACAAATCCTGGCGCCTGTGTGTCGACTTTAAAGACCTTAACAAGGCTTGCCCAAAGGATCCCTTCCCCCTCCCCCGCATCGACCAAATTATCGATGCCACCGCAGGACACGATTTGTTGTGTTTCCTCGACGCATACTCCGGTTACCACCAAATCAAGATGGCAGAATCAGACCAAGCTGCAACAGCATTCATCACACCATACGGCCCATTCTGCTTCAACACAATGCCCTTCGGGCTAAAAAACGCCGGCGCAACATATCAGCGCATGATCCAGACATGTCTGGCAAATCAGATCGGCAAAACAGTGGAGGCGTATGTGGACGATGTGGTCGTCAAATCAAGACATGTCGAATCTCTAGTAGACGACTTGAGGCTTACATTCGATAACCTCCGAAAATATGACATCAAGCTCAACCCGGAAAAATGTGTCTTCGGCGTTCCAGCCGGAAAGCTCTTGGGCTTCATTGTATCTGGTAGAGGAATTGAAGCAAATCCAGCCAAGATCCGAGCTTTGTCACAATTGGATATCCCAAAGGACCTCAAACAAATACAAAAATTAACCGGATGTGTGGCGGCTTTAAGCCGCTTCATCTCCCGCTTAGGAGAAAAGGCACTACCCCTCTATCGCCTCCTTCGGCACACCGAACACTTCAAGTGGACGGATGACGCCACGGCCGGACTGGATGAAATAAAAGCCATATTGGCAACAAACCCAGTCCTAGCCGCGCCAATCATCGGCGAACCAATGTTATTGTACATTGTAGCAACACACCAAGTTGTCAGCGCAGTGCTCGTTGTCGAGCGGGAAACGGACGGACACAAATTCCCCCTTCAAAGGCCGGTCTACTACGTGTCCACTGTCCTCACTCCATGCAAATCACGGTACCCGCATTATCAAAAGATTGCATACGCGGTATTCATGGCATCCCGGAAGCTATGACACTACTTTCAAGAGTGTTCCATAACAGTAGCCTCGGAAGTGCCACTAAACGATATTATCAACAACCGTGATGCAACGGGCCGGATTGCAAAATGGGCCATCGAGCTTCTCCCGTTCGATATAACCTATAAGCCACGGCGAGCTATTAAATCACAAGTTCTGGCCGACTTCGTCGCAGAATGGACGGAGGCCGAGCTCCCTAAAGAGTACGTCACATATTCAAACTAGATTATGCATTTCGACGGCTCCAAAATGTTGGCCGGACTGGGGGCTGGCGTCGTCCTGACGTCCCCCACATGAGACACAGTCCAATATGTGCTCCAGATCATGTACATGGATTCCAACAATGCAGCCGAATATGAGGCCCTCCTACATGGCCTCCGGATAGCGGTATCCATGGGTATCCAGCGCCTAGAGGTACGCGGGGATTCAAACCTCGCGATATCCCAAATAAATGGAGACTTCGATGCCAAGGACCCAAAAATGGCAGCTTACCGCAACGCCGTACTAAAAATGTCAGCTCGGTTCGAAGGGCTAGAGTTTCACCATATAGCCCGAGAAAACAATCAAGCAGCGGACGTCCTGGCATGCATCGGAGCAAAACGCGATGCAGTCCCCCCCAACATCTTCTTGGAAAGATTGTTCAAGCCATCCGTAGCATGGGAGGGGGAACCCGCAAATAACAGCCCGAACCCAGCCGCACCACTCGATGCCGAACAATCTGACACAATTGGAGGCCCTGCCAATGAAATTACACATTCAGCCCACGTAATAATGGCGATCATCGCCCCGTGGACAGAACCATTCCTAGCCTACCTTACTAGGCAGGAACTCCCGGAGGACCAAAACGAGGCCCGCTGCATAGTGCGACGATCTAAAGCCTATAGAGTCCATGAGGAAGAGCTTTATAAGAAAAGCACTACCGGAGTCCTTCAAAGGTGCATCTCCGAAGAGGAAGGGCGGAACCTTCTGGCTGAAATTCATGCCGGACTCGGTGGTCACCACGCCGCTGCTCGGTCCCTTGTTAGCAAGGCTTTTCGTACAGGCTTTTATTGGCTGACGGCCCGGGCAGACGCTCAGGACCTAGTCTAACGATGCACTGGTTGCCAACTTTTTGCCAACCAAAGCCATATGCCACCCACCGCACTCAAAACTATACCCATCACCTAGCCTTTTGCGGTCTGGGGGCTTGACATGGTCGGACCCCTTAAAGGTGGGACCGATAGGAAAAAATACTTACTGGTCATGGTGGATAAATTCACCAAATGGATAGAAGCCAAGCCTGTTAAAACGGCCGAATCCGGACCTGTGATAGACTTCATATCCGGGGTTGTACACCATTATGGCGTCCCCCACAGCATCATAACCGATAACGGTACAAACTTTACCGCCGACGAGGTAAAACTCTGGTGCAAAAACATGGGCATCAAGCTCGATTATGCTTCCGTCTATCACCCACAAACCAACGGCCAGGTCGAACATGCAAATGGTCTTATCATGAGCGGCATTAAACCCAGACTGGTGCGGTCCCTCAAGGAATCTAACACGCACTGGGTAGAGGAGCTCGACTCCGTGCTATGGGGGTTGCGGACCACGCCAAATCGCACCACCGGATACACACCATTTTTTATGGTGTACGGCGCAGAGGCAGTTCTGCCCTGCGACATAATTCATGACTCACCTAGAGTGCGCATGTACGAAGAAAGAGAAGCCGAGCTCGATCGGCAGGACAACTTGGACGCCCTGGAGGAGGAGCGTGACGTGGCAAAAGCCTGTTCCGCATTTTATCAATAGCAGGCCCGAAGATATCAAAGCAGAGAAGTACGGGCCAAAAATTACAATGTTGGCGAACTAGTTCTACGCCTACCGGATAAGAAAAAGGACAAACTCAAGCCCAAGTGGGAAGGTCCATTCATAATCGACCAAGTCCTGACTGGCGGGGCGTACCGCCTGCGAGATGCGTCGGATAACCGACTCGAGCCGAACCCGTGGAACGCCACCTGTCTCCGAAGATTCTATGCCTAGCGCCGGACTCTGTGTTCGTCTCCTTCCTCTGTCCATTTTTTGCATTTTTCTGTCTTACATTTCTCTCCTTCCCCTCTTTTCTTTTATAGCCGTTAAAGGCTCATCTAGTGACGCGCCACTCGTGCTCATTAAACCTGGGGGCTTCTTTAACAGAAGCTTATTTATATGGGCTTCACGCCCAACACATGCCTCAAACTTCTGCATGTACCTTTTTTCTTCACCATTATATGCATCGATATGACTTAAGTTTTGGCCAAGCTGGGTTGCCTGGCTCCTGTGCTTACCCCTACGTTCCCGATTGTTCGGCTAGGCGGTAAAGGGAGCACCTCTGCGATTGTTACTGCCGGGTCAGCCAGATGTGTACCTCAGACTGGGTGAAGCCGAAAGCTAGCGTTCTTAAGGGAATATTCGGTCGGTGAGATAAAAGATGATCTTTTTACTCATTTTATGCGCCCCCAAATGCTTTTTTTCTGCGTCTTTTTACGCAGTCCGGACATGCACTTTAGGGAATGCCTCCAAGCGAAAGGAACCCCTAACGGAACTATTCTCTCTGGAAGATGTTTCTTACTAACCATGTAATATAACATAACTAGTTGGGCACTTGTCTGATAAAGCACTAATGACCCCTACGCCTGGTCTCCACGCATACCACGATTCTTATATAACCGCTATGGTATTCGGACACACTCCGGACCGTCAGGTCCCGAGGTTGAAGCGAAAAGGTCGGCAACGACAAACGATCTACAATCCGGCTAGAAGGCATTACACATGTCAGTTCAAAATTACATAGTCATTCTGACTGATTGTATTCCTCTTCTATACCATCTAACAGGCTGTCCAATTTACAGTCCTGCTGGGAATACTTCGTGGCTAACTCTACTTGGCCATATACTAAGCTTACAGGGATCTCCTTCCCGCCAGGCCCCACTGGTCCGACCTCGGCCATGTGGTTTGGGTCAGACTTCGTAAAATGGGTCTTCACCATGTCCCAGGCCTCCCTAGCGCCTTGTCGGCAGGCCGATATCTTCCACAACCGGAAGCGCCGCCGAGCTCCCTTCAGCTTCTCCGCAAGCTCTCCAAGACCCTCGGGCATGGAGTGGGCAGGCCATAAGGCTTGGGCAACGCCTCGCATTGCCTGCCGAATTCGCTCGTGCAGTTGCATGAGTTCGGGAAGAAGGTCACCCGTAGAACCGGGCATCTCCTCTGCAGGACGACCTGTGAGCATACCTATAGACATTACTCTGTTAGTCGACTTCCTCGCCGAACTCTTTTTTCAAAGTTCGTTCAAGCACTTACTAAAAATGCCGCGTCGAAGCCACTGATTCTCCTTCGTGGAGTCCGACAGCTGGCCACGAACATCTTTAAGTTCGACGTCCAGCTTGGTGTTGGCATCCTGAAGATCATTCTTCTCTCGCCTCACCTTTGTCAACATACTCTCACTGGCCTTTAGCCGGCGTAAGAGTTGTTGCTTGTCCGGATCTAGTCAGGCGCCATCTGCAATATGATTTGTCATATTTGCACCCACACCGCACAATACTAATCTTTCGAAGTGTATCTTACCTGAGGGGGTCTCTTTGGGCTCCCCTGCTGCGGCTAGTGCGGCCTCTAGTTGGGCCTTGCACTTTTCCAGTTCCTGGGACAGTACGGTATTCTTCTCTGTAAGAAGCTGCATATCAAATGATCCTTAAATCAGTTGCTCTAACTGTTTTAAGTCTCGGGGGCTACTGGTATATATATTTGACCAAAATTTTCTTACCCGTATGTCTTTTACATACTGCTCCGTGGCTCTGGCTAAACCATTTTGAGCGGCACGGAGGTACGCATCTCCCGAATTAAAGGCATCTAAAGCCTCTTGGGAGAAACAAGCGTCGCGTAGAACAGTCCGGCGACGCCTGTGGTTCATGGCACTCTCCACTTCAGAATTTGTGGCAGATAGCCTGTCCGCATCCTCCGTCGGAGGAGCGTCCGGTGCGCGCCTTGTGCTCGCCTCTGCTTCCTGGCTAGACGTTGGAGCCTGGCTGGTCGAGGCACGATTGGCAACCTCTCCGGATGTAGTCCGGCGAGGTCTCTTCATTCCGAAGATAGCACGAACATTAATATGCCCTGACAGGATAACACCAGGGAAACAGAGGGTGCGCTATACCTTTGCGCCGGCATCTTAGTCCGGACTACATTCCTTTTTGCCCCACGGGGCCCTGCGGCCCCTCGTTGGCTAGCCGCCGCAGGTTCGGCCTCCTGCCTCGGAAATCTCCCCTGCAAAACACGGTTGTCGTCAGAAACACCAGAATACGTGAGAATGGAATCTTTCTCAAGGGAATGAGACTCCGGTTTCTGTCACCTGGGAGTCCGGGATTAACCCTGGGTAATCAGCCGTGATGGCTACCAAGGTATTGTCCTTGCTTAGCTGATGGAACACCCCGTCGATAAGCTCCACCAATATGTCCGGATCCTCTTCGGAGTCCGGATCGAGGGACCGTTCTGGGTCCTCGGGCTGTGGAGGGCGGCTGTTTATATCCTTTACCACCTGTCGCAGTTCCTGCATTGAAGTCGTTAGACTACATATCTAACCGTGGGAGTACAAAACAAATGGGCAAGCGCAATTATTCACTTACCCAACTTGGAGGATCGTACATAGTAAATCCAGCCTGCGGATTGACGCGGAGGAATTCCTCCTTTTCTCCCTTGTACAAAGAGGATAAGATCTTTACTAGGGCGGCAGCTGAGGCTGGCCCCTTACGACCGTAACGTGTGGCGTCATCCTCCCCGTTGAAATCCCACATGGGGTGGCCTCTATATTGAAGCGGCTGCACCCCCCGCATAATGCATGCGGCCATGACTCCAATCATGGTTAGTCCGGAATGAGCCAACAGTCTTATCCGGCCCATCAGGTAAAGGACGTCTCTGTCGCTTTCTCTCTGAGAGCTCCGCGAACGCCAGCTCAAGCGTTTCTTCAATGGAGCACTGTTGAACTCATGGAGACCGACCGGATAGGGTCCGGTAGCGGGACATCATCTATATAAAACCATTCCGAAGGCCAGTCCTCAGACGCCTTCTTTGGGGTTCCGGGTAGGTATCCGGCCCCGGCGATGCGCCATACTTCGGCTCCGCCCACTTGGTATATAGACCCCTTTTGAGAACGGGGCACCAGGCAGAATAACCTCTTCCACAGCGCGAAATGAGCCTCTACGCCTAAAAATAGCTCGCAAAGGGCGACGAAACCCGCAATATGCAATACGGAGGCGGGCGTGAGATTGTGCAGCTGGAGGCCATAGAACTCCAGAAGCCCGCGGAGAAATGGATGAATTGGAAATCCCAGTCCCCTTATTAGATAGGGGACGAGGCACACCCGCTCTCCTTTAGAAGGATTGGGGGTGCTCTCCGCTTGTTTTCCGCCATTATAGGTGGCGAGACCGGCTCGGACCGGGACCATGTATGCCGGAGGGAGAAATCCCTTGGCCTGAAGTGACGCGAACTTGCTATGGGGGATGGTGCAACTCTCCCAGTCCCCGGGTTTGGGACCGGAGGGGCGAGGGGAGGAGCTGCGACGGCTGGTCATGTTGGAATGGACCTTTGCTGGAAGCGCTCTGATGATAACTCGCGGAAAGGAGAAGATGTGGTTTGGACCTAAATGCCCACCCCGTTAAATAGGCGGCTCGTTTATACGGCTAGGGGCGTGGATGTAAACACGCCCTGGCTTTTCGCATTCATTTGACACATGGAAGATGGCCATTATTGGACGTGGAAGCCGAGGAACACTACATTACGAAAATCGGACATTATTCCTACAGGTACACAAGATTTGGAGAAGAACCCGCCTTGCAATGCCGAACAATCTGCGCGCCGGACTCGTCGTCATTGAAGCCTGGTTCGGGGGCTACTGAGGGAGTCCTGGATTAGGGGGTGTTCGGGTAGCCGGACTCCTGGACTATGAAGATACAAGATTGAAGACTCCGTCCCGTGTCCGGATGGGACTTTCCTTGGCGTGGAAGGCAAGCTTGGCGATGCGGATATTCAAGATCTCCTACCATTGTAACCGACTTTATGTAACGCTAACCCTATTCGATGTCTATATAAACCGGAGGGTTGTAGTCCGTAGGCAATCAACTCCATACACAACAATCATACCATAGGCTAGCTTCTAGGGTTTAGCCTCCTTGATCTCGTGGTAGATCTACTCTTGTACTACCCATATCATCAATATTAATCAAGCAGGAGTAGGGTATTACCTCCATCGAGAGGGCCCGAACCTGGGTAAAACAAAGTGTTCCCTGCCTCATGTTACCATCCGGCCTAGACGCACAGTTCGGGACCCCCTACCCGAGATCCGCCGGTTTTGACACCGACACAGCGCACTCGCTCAGTCCTAATGATGTCTTTAGCCCCTTCAGGAGTGACTTGTGCAAGCTTGGCTTTATAATAGTTGAAATCTTGCCTGTTGGAAGCCTTAGCAACTGGCCAGAATTTCTTTTGCCACTCATGATTTCTATGTTTCTTCCTCCAATTAGCATAAATGTGCCTAGCACACATCCTATGATCTGCAGCAGGAAGGTAATCATTCACTGCATTTATCAAGCCCTTCTGCTGATCAGAAATAATAACCCAGCCAGCTCCATTATTGTTTATTTCCAAGTCCTTAATGAGTATCCGAACAAACCACTTCCATGTGATATTAGTTTCATTCTCAACTACAGCCCAGGCTAGTGGATACATCTGATTATTTGCATCTCTACCTATGGCACACAATAGCTCACCCTTCACTGCACCTTTGAAGAAACAACCATCAAGGCCTATTACTTTTCTGCAACCAGCCTTGAATCCTTGCTTCGTTGCATTAAAGCACACATAGAAGCTCTAGAATACACTTTCCTCCATGTTGGTTGGATCTATGCAAACAGCAACTGTGCTTTCTGGGTTGCTCCTTAGCAGCTCAAGTTGGTAGTCAAACACTCTAGTATATTCATTGTTCATTCCACACAATAATTTGTCCATGACAATTCTTTTTGCATGCTTGCACTTTGAAGTGGAGACATCAGCAAACATATCTTGCAAAACAGTTGCTTTCATGCTCTCAATTTTCCACATAGGATTTCCCAATATGAAGTGCTCATAACTCTGTGCAATCACCTTTGCAGTAACCAACTTGTTGCATCTGTTATGTGCACATTGGTGATCATCATTATATGTTATGACTTGGAATCTTGAAGTCCTTGATCTCTTGGATGCATATATCAGCCATGGGCAGCCAGGCCATCCACACTTTTCCCTTACTCTGTCACACTCAGATTTCATGAACTTGATGCTCCTCTTTGTTACTAGTCCATATCTTCTCAAAGCTTTGCACAGCTGATTCTTGCTTCTAAAAACCATGGTCAAAGCAAAATGTGGTATTTCACTTTCAGGGTTGTATCTTGGGAATGTACTCTTCCTCTTTCTTATATGACCATCTGAATCTTCATCATACCTGTAGTCCTCATCAGATGAATCATAGTTCCAATCCATTTCTTCTCTTTCAATTTGCTCCTCCATGTTGGCAATCAATTCAATTGGCACTGTCCCTGTAGCATCCCTACCTATCTAGCTCTTGGAGTCCCTCATCCTTTTCTTAAATTTCCTAGCATGTCTCCTGAGCTCCACAACTTCTGAATCCTCCCCACTATCATCAGTATGTCCAATGTATTCAGTGTCACTGTCTGAGTCTGAATTTTGATTGCCACTGTCAACATTTGCAGCTATCACCATCTGGTTATTGACATGCCCTGAAGCCTGAGGTTCAGAAGCACGGGTTGATGCAGGTTGACTTGGATCCAAAACCTGAGAAAAAACTCCTTCCATGCCTGCCATTTCATCCACATCTACTTCTCTGGCATTGCTTCTTCTCTGCTTCAAGGGGCTGCAAATTCTTTGAGTGATCACACCAGTTTCATCAGGTATGAGCACATCAGTGTCAGACTTTGCAGGTTCAACACCAGTTACTGCATCTGGTTCATCAGCAGTTATAACTGCATCTGGTTCTTCAGCGGTTATAACTGCATCTACTTCATCATCATCACTCTGTTCCATGATTTCATCCTCAAAATCACTCCCACTGCTGTTGTCATTGCTATCTTCCTCTCCATGATACTCCACATACACATCAGCAACTCCTCCAACACAAATGTACTCAGCCATCTTCAGACACCAACTGTCATCATTAAGGAACACTAAGCCATTGATAAGCTCTTTTCCAGGAAGCAGAAAATAGAACTTCATCGATTCCATCAACTGAGGCCCCGTTCGGAAGTCATCTCGCTTCTAAAAAGAGCTGGCTCCAGCTTCTCATCTTGCCAGCCAGCTTCCGTGAGGAGCAGGAGGCGTTCGGCACACTGATTCAGCTCCCAGCCTGGCATAGGTGCGAGGCGCGGTGGCGGAGATTGGTGGCGGCGTGGAGGTGCGCCGGCGGAGACTGGCGGGGCGAGGCAGAGATGCGAGGCGCGGCGGCGGAGACTGGCGGCGGCGCGGGGGCGCGCCGGCCGGCCGCCGACAGGGTGGCGGCTGCTAGGGTTGGAGAGCAGAGGAGCGCTGCACGTGTTTCTGTACGAGCAGCTCTCGTCGGGCCAACAAGCTGGGCTTTGAGCCAGGAAAACGTTTCAGGGTGGCATTCCTACCGTAATTTGGAGGAACTCCACCTTCTGGTTTCTGTGAAGCTGGGCCGGCGCTGCTTCTCGTTTCCCATAAATTTGCACGCTGGATTCTTTATCTCCGCGGAGCTGGCTTCTCGGAGGATAACCGTTCGGGCTGGCTTCTCGGATGAGATTTTAAGAAGCTGGCTCTAGAGAGCTTCCGAACGGGACCTGAGTATGATCTTTTAAATAGCCTTTCACTTCCTACAGAGACAATTTATCCCTCTCAATCTCTGACATTGCTTGATCTCCTCCAACATAGTCCAAATTTGGACCAATGCGGATGAACTTCCCTCCAATACGAAACCGAACGTTCAAAATCTCACTTGAGTCCATGATTTCACTGAAAAAACATACACCGCGATCAAAATAAAGCATAACAACCTATTCCCTTCACAAAAAAAATCAATCTTTTTGCGTCACCCAAATCGTCCCCAAATCTGCCACTGAAACCCTAACCCTAATGCCGCAACTACTCCAACCTATGAATAACAAGGGAGGAGGGCATCCAGGACATTACCTTCTTCTTCGACGCGTCGTCGCGCCGTCACGATCGTCCCTGAGGTGGCGATCAACTGCCGGTCGCCATTGCCGTCGCCAGAGAAGGAAGAATTTAGGGGGACGCTGAGAGAACGAAGCGAAATGACGGGCCGAACTGGGCCGGCCCACTAATATCGCCTCAGCCGCGCGCCGAACGACCCATCCCGGCCATCCCATTGCCACGTCGGCAATCCCCGTTTGGGAAGCGACACTAAGGTTTGATTTGAACCGGGATTAATTAGTTCAGGGTCAGAACGACAGGGATTTCGACTTCAGGGTTTGATTCGCCGGACGTCTACGAATTCAAGGTTTAAAATGGACGTTTTCCTCTAGGGAGTGGCGTATGTGAGACTTGGTTAGGCCACTTCCATGAGTTTGTACTGAACTGGTTAGGCCACTTCCCTGAGTTTGTACTGAACTGGTTAGGCCACTTCCGTGAGTTTGTACTGAACTTTGTCATCATAAGGAATACTAGTCTGTTCCTTTCAAAAAAAAGGAAGATCCCCTAGTAAAAACCAGAGACAAATTACCCATGCCGCTGCATGTCAGGGTCATCGCGGCCCAGAACCATGCACCGACGTCCTATCCAGCGATGCCGTCGAGCATCGCCTGCCAAAGACCGCACCCTCTCTGTCACGAAAATGTTACGTGTGTTGGCCATGCCTGCACTTCACGGCAACTATCTGCAACTAAGCATGTACAACATGATATATGCGTGTCTCACCACGGACCACTTCATGTTTGTTTTAGAACTAGAGAGACGACTTGTTAGCTGACTCATGCAAAAAAATAACAGCGATCGAACATTTGTAAACCAAGTTGCACGTCCCAAAAAGCTTCATTGACTAACACCGATGCAACTAATTAACCCACACACGAACTGCACAATTACAGTTTACACTCAGTCTCTCAGTTGAAGAGGTTCAGCAGCGGGGGCGCCCCGGCCTCCGCCGCGTCGCCGCTGGCTTCCTCGCAGCACGTCGTGGTGGAGTACTCGTCCGACGCGCCGCCTCGCCTCCCGCCGGCCAGCGGCGACGACAAGGGCGTCAGGCAGAGGTCCAGCTCGCACGACTGCAGCACCGGCCCCGGCCCCGGCAGCTTCACCTGCTGCTGCCCTCCTACGGCGCCGCAGCCGGGGCTGTTCTTGCTCCGCTTCCTGGCGGGCGCGGACGTGGAGTTCTCCGGCGAGGAGTGGAGGGAGGAGGAGCTGCCGGTGTTGGTGCCGACGTTGCCGTAGAGGCCGGCCATGTCGCGCTCCGTGAAGGCGGCGGGCACGGCGGAGAGCGAGCGCAGGGAGTCGCCGCGCAGCACGGCCTCGGCGGCGGCCTGGCAGAGGTCCCAGTTGCTGGTCCACATGAGCCCGATGGCGCCGCTCACCGGGTTGATCGTCCGCCCACACGCCTCGTACAGAAGCGACCGGAACAAGGCTGCACCAAATGACACCACACGTTAATCACCCAATAACCCTAACATATAATTATGCCGGAATGGGGAGTATCATATATTAGTATCATGCATATGATACTAGTCTATAATACTACATTTTTAATACCAACATTTATTGTCATGCATGACACAAAATAGCACATCATTTAATATGATACGGTATCATGATAGGATACTCAAGGCTCTTTTTCTTCATTTAATTTTATGTCACTTCATCAAAATTGCTTAGTTGGCATGCATGATACTACTTATGATACTCTCATTACGGGTAGGCTAAGTATCATGGCTATTTATCAACCGAAGATTCTAGAAATCCTGAAATGTTGTCCGGACTATGCGAGTCTGTAGCATGGGTGGACGATTCAGCGCCGAAGGGGCAAAAGATATGAATTGACCTCTCGACAGAGGTCGGAGGGCAATCGCCATGATTAATTAGCATATCTCCCAGCACTCTTTAATTAAGGATTTCTGTGTTTGGCAAAGCGCAATTGGGAGCGTGGCTAAAAAGATTCTCTCCTTTAGCCAGTCTGACCCATGGGGGCGTCGGAAGGCCGCGTACCGTCCAAAAGAACGCTTAAAATAATCTACTATAACACTGCCTTCATAGATAGGTCATGTCTAAGCTATAGCCCGGCTGCGTGGGTAACATTGTTCACCGAGACGAAACCAAGGCGATGGGTTTTTAACTTTTCGTACAGGTGGCCGCGCGCTAGCTAGCTAGGTTGTACTGATCACCGAGGTAAAGTTAGCCATAGCTAGCGGAGGTAAGATAAGATAAGATTGTACTGTAGTGCACTAAACTAATCGCGACTGTGATCGACAACGCCGGCCGGCCCTCGCGTAGCCTGAAGAGCTGTTTTGCGTTCTCCGCGTTCTTGACAGCCCATCTGCCCTTCCAAATATCTGCCACTACTCTACTGGATGAAGAATTGCGTTAAAAGTAAGGTAGCGAGCGAGATGGTGGTAAGTACCTGGGCGGTGGTGGAGCGGGACGGCGGCGAGGGAGGCGACGAGGCCGGCGCGGCCGAAGAACTTGGCGACGAAGACGGTGGCGTTGGCCTGCGGCTGGGCGCCGTCGATCCACTCGATGCTGGGCCGCAGCACGCAGGCGTCGCTGCACCCCTTGCGCAGCACGCGGCACCCGTTGCAGCTCATCTCGACGGATCAACCAACGGCGCGGCACTCCGTCGATCGACGGATGGAGCCTGGACAGTCGATCACCGTATCGGCCGCCGTACGCCGGAGGTGCGCGGGCGGTGGTTGAGCTGGCGGAGTACGTGCTGCAGATCTTGCTGCTAAACTGGACGTCCGTCTGTCGGTGTCGATATGCGGCGGAGAGGAGGAGTGGTAGCCTGGTAGGGAGTAGCAGAGGAGAGCGGAGACTGCCGGGGCGCTTATATAGAGGAGGGGCGATGCTTCCTTCCTGCTTGGCCTGTGGAAATGGAAATATGTATGGATGCGCCCAAGTGGGAGGCTGGGGGCCGCGGGCTCGAGGAGGAGGAGAAATATTTGGTTGGTGCTGCGGGGTTCCAATGACATTGGGCGGTTGGCGCCCCCGTGTTGCCGCGATGGCCTCGGTCCGCACCAGTCTCTGCTTTCACGGGATCTTCTACGCGTGCTCACCGCTTGCTAGCTCTGTGCCCACATGCTCAAACGAGCTTTGCTACACGTAAGATGTTACAGGGACGAGGGGTTTACAGGGTGTTGTGGCGGTTTTTAATTGGTCATTAGTAGAGGCACGAGCCCACCCACCTCCATTGAAATCGGGGGGAGGGGGGGGGGGGTGTTTAGAAAGTTTGGAACGAGCCTGTAGAAACCTTTAACAGCCTGTACGACTAAACATTTTTGTGCTAAAACCGTAGCCCTTTGTCATCGAGTGCTAGGACGATGATCCACCCTACTTAACTGTGCTAAACGTGTATTTGTGCAACTTGATGCATATTAATTTGCTCAAAAAGATGTGGCTAAAACTTGGATTGGACTATCAAATTATTGTCTTTACTTTTTTTGAATAGTAATTATTGTATGTATTTCTGAGCCAAGGAAGCAGTTTGCCAATTTAACTAAATATCTTAAGTCCTCCATCTGGCTAAAGTTATACTCCCTCTGTCCGGATCCCATTTCTCGGACAAGTTTTTCCGGATGGAGGGAGTACTAAGTTAGCGGACAATTAATATGAATTGGAGGGAGTATAAGGTTTTTATGCATTAATCGATGTGCCGCTCATAGTTTCCCTACACAGCCCATCTAGGCATTGTTGTCTTGGATATTAAATAGTCTTGACACCCAGTTTTCTTTACTAGAGTATTTGTTAGTTGCAAAAGGTTGAAAAATAGACATGCACTCTCTAGTACGGTTGTAAAGACCTCCTGGAGTGGGGCTATCGACCAAGGCTCGAATCATGGCTCTAAAAAAAGTAGCCCTCGTTGTGTATATTGACGCCGCATAAGCGGTCGGATCCTTTTCTTGACCTTACATTGCAATGCCATAGGGTTGTCTCTATGTTAGGGTCGAGTAAAAATTTTTTTGAAAGGCTACAGACTTTTGTAGAAATTTAAAGAAATTTGTTGAAATAACCTTGGTTGTTTGGATGGGCCAGGTATGGACGGCCGAGCATCCTCGAATATGCCGGAGTTGCCATGTTTACCTATGATGCAAGCAGTGAGGATAACGGGTAAGGATCCTCTGTTGTAGCGCACCGTTTATGTGGACCGAGCCCCACATGTCATTCACACTACAACATTGTACAATACTACAAATGATCTCAATCCGAGAATAACAAGCCCCTCCGCATGCATGCATGCATGCAAGGGCTTATCATTTCTCGAGTTTTCCCTTGGCACCTGTGCCGTGTGCTCACTCTCAATTCGGCTTGAACAATTAACGCCGAGATACGATATGGTTTCATTTCATCCACGTAAAACCGCATTGCACGCTTCGTCCTAAGTCCTAACCGAAACACGCATGCGTGGCTGGGTCAGCGGAGGCAGCAGAGGATCCCGGCAGGCGGCAGCAGTGGAGTTCTAAGCCGGACGTCTGATTAATTTAAGCCAGGGAAGGAGGCCTGTGGATAGGAACAAAGCGAGGAGGCAAAGCACAAAAGAGAGTTCGGAGCGACGAAAGCTACGGCCCGGTGCGGGGCCCCGGGAGCGAGCGAGGGGCGGGCGGGTGGCCGTGGTGGAGTTGGAATGGAGTCGGCTTGGCCCTGCCCTTTGGGCGGCGCCAAGGGCCGAGGCCGCCGCTCCTCCAACATCCCCGGCAAAACCAACCCCGGCTCCATCCATCAAAGCCTGGCCCTTCGACCCCGACTCGATTCACCCGTACATTCCCATTCCCTCCCCGCTCCGGGATCGTGGCTCCTCTCTCTCTCACACCCGCGCGTGTATCTGGCATTCTGGCCTGGGTGCAACTAGCTGGTTTTTATATGCACCAGCTTTTCCTTTCGGCTGCCCATTTTCTTCTACGACGGTACGAGTGGTGGGCCATTCTCCGAAGCCTTTAGTTTGGAGTAGTGGCGGGGTGTGTGTGCTGTGGTTCGTTCCTGTTGCTGGTCGACGGGTGCGGCGTGACGTACTGACGTGCGCCGTCGGGCGACGGAAATGGGATGGGAGGGCCAGGTCGGGTCGGGTCAGGTCAGGTGCATGCAGGATCGGTCACATCCCGTGTGACTGTGCGTGTGGGCACTCGGGTTTTTGCTATATGTGGACGTGGGGCACGGGCACTCACAGGAAGAAGAGGGAGCGTGGCAACTGGACCGCGCGAGCGAGCGAGCCGCAAAGGAGAACTGGATTCCCTCTCGTTGACTCCGGCGTCGTCGTGAGCAGCTTCGGTTCCCGGGGTGTGCCACGGCCCACGGGACCCGCCGTGTTTATACAAGGGGGCGGGGCGGCCTGGCCGACGACGATGACGCTGCTGAATCAGCCTCGTCGTTGTTGTCGTCGTCGGAGACGAACGTACAGTACTACTGGGCCAGCATTAATTGCGATACGTCGCTGACAGAGCTTCAGCACAACGAAGCGAACGAGGTGCACGCTTCTTGCACTGACGTCGTTTGCTGCCTGCCTCGTCGCACCGTCGCAGTGCGATACAGCTGCGGCGACGACGAGAGGGAAAGAAGATCAAGAGGCGATCGTCTTAAAGCGTTTACAATCGGACTCGGACCCCTTAGATCCACGTCAAACGCAGATAATCCGGTCACGGTTCGGATGGGAGGGAAAAAATGGTCATCCAACCAGACCCTCAAATTGGGACGCAGCTATCCTCAACTCAAGCTCATATGCACTCTAATGAACAGTAGAATAAAAAAATAGTAAAAAAATCTGAATTGTTTTTAGCGCAAACTTTGACAAACGTCCGAGTTCCTGGAATTCATCCCGAAATAACGTTCGTCGAAGTGATAGTAAAGGTGAATAAAATCGACACTCCAAAAATGCTATTTTCGGAAGCATTTTGGAGTGTGTGTTTTTTCATGACTTCCACGAATATTATTTCAGGATGAATATTTACAAGCGCCGAGAACATTTGTCAAAGTTTGCACTTTTTTTCTTCCATTTTTTAGAATTGACTGTTCACCCGGAGCTCAAATGAGCTCACAAGTAGAAGGGGACTTTCGCTCAAATTGTTCGTATATGGCCGGGCTGTCCGAAAACGTCATATTTAGGGAGGATATAAGGGTGTTCGGTCAGTTTACCACCTATGATTTGGCCCACCCTAGACCACTTTCTCTCCCTTTGTTTATATTTTTCTTTTTCTTTTCTTTTTATCCCAACCAATCATATGCATGTGACTCAACATTGTGACGTCATCGATTCAATCGTACACTAATCATACACGCAAATGTGTACGATTAAGATTAAGGACTCACGGAAAGATATCACAACACAACTCTAGACACAAAATAAAATAATACAAGCTTTATATTACAAGCCAGGGGCCTCGAGGGCTCGAATACATAACCTCAAAAACACAAGAGTTAGCGAAAGTAACAATATGTGAGTACAGACATAAGTTAAACAAGTCTGCCTTAAGAAGGCTAGCACAAAAGCAACAACGATCGAACAGGCAAGGCCTCCTGCCTGGGAGCCTCCTAACTACTCCAAGTCGTCATCAGCCGTCACGTTGTAGTAGGCACCCTCGGGGTAGTAGTAATCATCAGTGGTGTCGTCTGGCTCCTGGGACTCGTCATCTGGTCGCAACAACGGGTATATGAGAAAAGAGGTAAGAAAGCAACCGTGAGTACTCATCCAAAGTACTCGCAAGACTTACATCAGATCTAAACTAAGTATGCATCTGTATCAAAGGAAAAGGGCTGTATCTGTGGACTAAACTGCAGAATGCCAGAAAAGAAAGGGAAAGCCTAGCCTATCGAAGACTAGCATCTTCAAGCATCTTGCAGCATATAGAAGAGTACAGATCGACATAATGTAAAGTAGTAATAGTGTTATCAACCTCGGCCAGAGATCCTTTCTCGACTCCCTGTGAGAAAGCAATCCCAGAGCCATACTATCCATTTCTCATAACCATCTCTCATCTCAAGTATCCAGTTCTAGTTGTATCGATCGGGATGCAACTCCAAGTGTCCGTTACCGTAGGACAGGCTAGCGATAGATGTTTTCTTCCCTGCATGGGTGCACCAACTTACCCACCACACTCGCTTAACTCCGTCCGGACACACTTTACTGGGTCATGCCCGGCCTCGGCCAAACAATACGCCGCAACCTGACCTAGGCTTAATAGAGAGGTCAAGCACGCCGGACTAAACCTATGCCCCCAGGGGTCTTGGCCCATCGCCCCGGGAACTCCTGCACGTTGCGTGGGCGGCCGGTGAGCAGACCTAGCTACCTCCTTAAAAAGGCAGGAGCTTACCAGTCCAACCCGGCGCGCGCCGCTCAATCACATGACGTCTATTAACCTTCGGCTGATGCATACGATGCAGAACGCCCATACTATGCCCACGTGATGGTTAGTGCTATCAGGCCAGAGGCCCCTCAGATCAAATATCCAAATCATAGTGGATTAGGAACGCGCGGTAACAAGCAGAGACTCACGAAAGATGTGACCACGTCGCCCCGTCTCGAGTACTTGCAGCAAGGGCTAAGAATGCCCGGCCACGCCTCGTAAGTATCTCGCGGGCACCTTCCAGGTCAACCCGATTCCACATCACTCGCTATTAAGCTCGTGCGGGTACCCCTCAGGGCCGACCCGTCTTTAGTAACATGGTTCAGTGTAAAGTCATAGTAACCATAGTAACTGTGTGTCTAACACCAAGGGGAAAACCCGAGGAATCACCCCCGGTGAATTCCACTCGATGTAATCATCAAGGTGAATGTAAGAGGATCCACCCTCGAGGTTCACACTTGAGGGGTTGCACGACAGAGCCGTATCGAAAGTGGTTAAGGAGGAAATCACCCTCGATCACCACGACCGAATAGCTATACTACAGAGGTCTCATCAGGAGTGATGTAAGAGGTTCCACCCTCGGCACTCGATGGTAACTCTGCAGAGTCGTACAACTAGGGGGGTGATGTGCAGTGTCGGGGCCTAGACGTTGATAACCCACAAGTATAGGGGATCGCAATAACTTTCGAGGGCAGAGTATTCAACCCAAATTTATTGATTCGACACAAGGGGAGCCAAAGAATATTCTCACGTATTAGCATCTGAGCTGTCAATTCAACCACACCTGAAAACTTAGTATCTTCAGCAAAGTGTTTAGTAGCAAAGTAATATGATAGTGATAGTAACGGTAACAAAAGAGTAACGAAAGCAAAGTAATGTTTTTGGTATTTTGTAGTGATTGTAACAATAGCAACGGGAAAGTAAATAAGCGTAAACCAGTATATGGAAAGCTCGTAGGCATTGGATCAATGATGGATAATTATGCCGGATGTGGTTCATCATGTAACAGTCATAACATAGGGTGACACAGAACTAGCTCCAATTCGTCAATGTAATGTAGGCATGTATTCCGAATATAGTCATACGTGCTTATGGAAAAGAACTTGCATGACATCTTTTGTCCTACCCTCCTGTGGCAGCGGGGTCCTAATGGAAACTAAGGGATATTAAGGCCTCCTTTTAATAAAGAACCGGAACAAAGCATTAGCACATAGTGAATACATGAACTCCTCAAACTACGGTCATCACCGGTAAGTATCCCGATTATTGTCACTTCGGGGTTAACGGATCATAACACATAATAGGTGACTATAGACTTGCAAGATAGGATCAAGAACACTCATATATTGATGAAAACATAATAGGTTCAGATCTGAAATCATGGCACTCGGGCCCTAGTGACAAGCATTAAGCATAGCAAAGTCATAGCAACATCAATCTCAGAACATAGTGGATACTAGGGATCAAACCCTAACAAAACTAACTGGATTACATGGTGAATCTCATCCAACCCATCACCGTCCAGCAAGCCTATGATGGAATTACTCACGCACGGCGGTGAGCATCATGAAATTGGTGATGGAGGATGGTTGATGATGACGACGGCGACGAATCCCCCTCTCCGGAGCCCCGAACGGACTTCAGATCAGCCCTCCCGAGAGGTTTTAGGGCTTGGCGGCGGCTCCGTATCGTAAAACGCGATGATTTATTCTCTCCTATTTTTTTCTCCCCAAAAGCAGTTATATAGAGTTGGAGTTGGAGTCGAGAGGTCTTCAGGGGGCCCACGAGGTAGGGGGCGCGCCCTAGGGGGGGCGCCCCCCCACCCTCGTGAGAAGGGTGTGGGCCCCATGGTCTTCATCTTTGGTGAGGATTTTTTATTATTTATTGTAAGATATTCCGTGGAGTTTCAGGTCATTCCGAGAACTTTTGTTTTCTGCACATAAAACAACATCATGGCAATTCTGCCGAAAACAACGTCAGTTCGGGTTAGTTCCATTCAAATCATACAAGTTAGAGTCCAAAACAAGGGCAAAAGTGTTTGGAAAAGTAGATACGACGGAGACGTATCAACTCCCCCAAGCTTAAACCCTTGCTTGTCCTCAAGCAATTCAGTTGACAAACTGAAAGAAATAAAGAAAAACTTTTACAAACTCTGTTTGCTCTTGTTGTTGTAAATATGTCAAGTTAGCATTCAAGTTTTCAGCAAAGATTATAACTAACCACATTTGCAATAATTCTCAGGTCTCATGATTACCCATATCAATAGCATAATCAACTAGCAAGCCATAATAATAAATCTCAGATGACAACACTTTCTCAAAACAATCATAATATGATATAACAAGATGATATCTCGCTAGCCCTTTCTGAGACCGCAAGACATAAATGCAGAGCACCTTTAAAGATCAAGGACTGACTAGACATTGTAATTCATGGTAAAAGAGATCCAATCATAGTCACACCCAATATAAATTAACAATAATGAATGCAAATGACAGTGGTGCTCTCCAACTGGTGCCTTCTAATAAGAGGGTGATGACTCAACATAAAAGTAAATAGATAGGCCCTTCGCAGAGGGAAGCAGGGATTTGTAGAGGTGCCAGAGCTCGGTTTTGAAATAGAGGTGAATAACATTTTGAGCGGTATACTTTTATTGTCAACATAACAACCAAGAGATGGCGATATCTTCCATGCTACACACATTATAAGCGGTTCCCAAATAGAATGGTAAAGTTTATACTCCCCCTCCACCAACAAACATCAATCCATGGCTTGCTCGAAACAATGAGTGCCTCCAACATACATCAGGTCCCAGGGGGAGTTTTGTTTGCAATTATTTTGATTTAGTTTGCATAAAGCATGGGACTGGGCATCCCGGTGACCAGCCATTTATCTCGTGAGTGAGGAGCGGAGTCTACTCCTCTTGAGAATAACCCACCTAACATGGAAGATACAGACAACCCTAGTTGATACATGAGCTATTTGAGCATACAAAATAGGATGATTATTTGAAGGTTTAGAGTTTGGCACATACAAATTTACTTGGAACGGCAGGTAGAAACCACATATAGGAAGGTATAGTGGACTCATCTGGAATAACTTTGGGGTTTAAGGAGTTTGGATGCACAAGCAGTATTCCCGCTTAGTACAGGTGAAGGCTAGCAAAAGACTGGGAAGCGACCAACTAGAGAGCGACAACAACCATGTACATGCATTAAAATTAATAAACATTGGATGCAAGCATGAGTAGGATATAATCCACCATGAACATAAATATCGTGAAGTCTATTTTGATTTGTTTCAACTACATGCGTGAACATATGCCAAGTCAAGTCACTTAACTCATTCAGAGGAGGATACCACCCTATCATACCACATCATAACCATTTTAATAGCATGTTGGCACGCAAGGTAAACCATTATAACTCATAGCTAATCAAGCATGGCATAAGCAACTATGATCTCTAATTGTCATTGCAAACATGTTTATTCATAACAAGCTGAATCAAGAACGATGAACTCATCATATTTACAAAAACAAAAGAGGTCGAGTTCGTACCAGCTTTTCTCATCTCAGTCAGTCCATCATATATCATCATAATTGCCTTTCACTTGCACGACGGAACGATGTGAATAATAATAAGAGTGCACGTGCATTGGACTAAGCTGGAATCTGCGAGCATTGAATAAACAGGAGAAGACAAAGCAATATGGGCTCTTGGTTAAATCAACAATAAAGCATATAAGAGCCACTTCAACAATTTTAATCATAGTCTTCTCCCACTGACCCCCAAAGAAAAGAAAAGAAATAAAACTATTTACACGGGAAAGCTCCCAACAAGCAAAAGAAGAACAGGAAATATTTTTGGGTTTTCTTTTTAATTACTACTACAAGCATGGAAAGTAAATTAATTAAAAGCTACAACTAATTTTTTTGGTTTTTTCTTAAGGTTTATTAAACACACAAGAAGAAACCATAAAAGGAAATAAATTAGCATGGATGATACAATGAAAAAGTATGAGCACCGACATCTAGCAATGAGTGTGTGTGAACATAAATGTAATGTCGGTGAGAAATACATACCCCCCAAGCTTAGGCTTTTGGCCTAAGTTGGTCTATGGCCACGGCTGGCCTGGCTGATATCCATAGTAATAGTTGTTGGGGTCGTACTGTGATGCAGTAGCTATCGCCTCCTGAGCTGCAGTGTGGCGACGAGCGGCCTCCGCTCTCCTCTCGTACTCATCTGCCTCCCCTCTGGTAATAGTATATCCTCCTCTTGCCTAATAATCAAAGAAAGCAGGAGCAGGGAGAGTAATATGGATAGTACGACGCCTGTTAAAGATTAGTCGGTACTGGAGAGGTGATTCGTTCCTCTCGACAAAATGGTGGGAAACCATAGAATCAAAATCTAAATAAGCAGGAGGCAACTCCATGTCTCCCTCACGAACGTCTATCTGAAGAAATTTAGCTAAGCGGGTTGCATAAATTCCTCCAAAGAAATCTCCATTATGTCTATTATGATGCAACCTACGAGCTACAATGGCTCCCATATGATAAGATTGGTCTCCTAACACAACACTCCTGAGAATGCTAAGGTCAGGGACACACATGTGACATGCTTCATCCTTAGCATTTATGCACCTACCTATGAAGAGGGCAAAATAATGTATAGCAGGAAAGTGAATGCTCCCTATGGTAGTTTGCGTTATATCTCTGGATTCCCCTACAGTTATACTAGTAAGGAAGTTTCTAGATTCAGATTTAGGGGGATCCCTAACACTACCCCATTGTGGAAGTTTGCAAGCAAAAGTGAAATCCTCCAAGTCCATGGTATAAGATTTGTCATAAAGATCAAACATGACCGAAGGATAATTATGCGAAGATGAATACTCAAACCTCCTCACAAAAGAGCTTGTGAGGTCATGATACTAGGGGCATTTGTCTGCCTCAAAGTCCTCAAGATCGGTGTCAACTTATTCAAGTCAAGTCTATGATATAAAGAGAGAGGCATAACACTAACACCGGCTCTAAGATCACATAAAGCAGTTTTAACATAGTTTTTTTAATGGAGCATGGTATAGTAGGTACTCCTGGATCTCCAAGTTTCTTTGGTATTCCACCCTTAAAAGTATAATTAGCAAGCATGGTGGAAATTTCAGCTTCCGGTATCTTTCTCTTATTTGTAATAATATCTTTCATGTACTTAGCATAAGGATTTGTTTTAAGCATATTAGTCAATCACATACGCAAAAATATAGGTCTAATCATTTCAGCAAAGCGCTCAAAATCCTCATCATCCTTTTTCTTGGATGGTTTGGGAGGAAAGGCATGGGTTTCTGAACCCAAGGTTCTCTTTCTTTACCATGTTTCCTAGCAACAAAGTCTTTCTTATCATAACGTTGATTCTTTGATTGTGGGTTATCAAGATCAACAGCAGGTTCAATTTCTACATCATCATCATTACTAAGTTGAGCATCATTATGAACATCATCATTAACATTTTCATTAGGTTCATGTTCATTGCCAGATTGTGTTTCAGCATCAGATATAGAGATATCATTTGGATTATCAGGTGGTTCAGCAATAGGTTCACTAGAAGTTTGCACAGTTCTATTATTTTTCTGTTTCTTCTTTTTAAAAGAACTAGGTGCATCAATATTATTTCTCTGAGAATCTTGCTCAATTCTCTTAGGGTGGCCTTCAGGATACAAAGGTTCCTGAGTCATTCTACCAGTTCTAGTAGCCACTTTAACAACATAATCATTTTTCTTACTACTCATCTCATTGAGCAATTCCTTTTGAGCTTTAAGTACTTATTCTACTTGAGTGGTAAACATAGAAGCATGTTTGCTAACAAGTTTAAGTTCACCTCTGATATTAGCCATATAATCACCCAAGTATTTAATCATATCAGCATCTTGTTTTAATTATCTACCAAAATAAGCATTGAAGTCTTCTTGCTTAAACATAAAATTATTAAGCTCATCCAAGCATTGACTAGCAATTTTAGCAGGAGGGATTTCAGCTTTATCATATCTATAGAGAGAATTTACCTTTACTACATGTGTCGGGTTATCGAGGTCTGGAGGTTCTTCAATAAGTAAAGGATCAAGATCATATGTTTCTTCGACAGGCGGTAAATTAAGACCATGTATTTCTTCAATAGGAGGTAAATTCTTAACATCTTCAGCTTTAATACCTTTATTTCATAGATTTCTTTGCCTCTTGCATATCTTCGGGACTGAGAAATAGAATACCCCTCTTCTTCGGAGTTGGTTTAGGAATAGGATCATTAATTGGAGCAGGAGCTGGTTCAGGAGGTGCCCAATTATTTTCATTTGTCAACATATTATTCAATAAGATTTCAGCTTCATCCGGTGTTCTTTCCCTGAAAAGAGAACAACTATCCAGCTAATCTCTGAAAGCATCGGTTAGTCCATTGTAAAAGATATCAAGTATTTCATTTTTCTTAAGAGGATGATCAGGCAAAGCATTAAGTAACTTGACAAGCCTCCCACAAACTTGTGGGAGACTCTCTTCTTTAATTTGCACAAAGTTGTATATTTCCTTTAAAGCAGCTTGTTTCTTATGAGCAGGAAAATAATTAGCAGAGAAGTACTAAATCATATCCTGGGGACTGCGCACACAACGAGGATCAAGAGAATTAAACCATATCTTAGCATCACCCTTTAATGAGAACGGAAATATTTTAAGGATATAAAAGTAGCGAGATCTCTCATCATTAGTGAACAGGGTAGCTATATCATTTAATTTAGTAAGATGTTCCACAACAGTTTCAGATTCATAGCCATGAAAAGAATCAAATTCAACCAAAGTAATTATATCAGGATCAATAGAGAATTCATAATCCTTATCAGCAACACAGATAGGTGAAGTAGCAAAAGCAGGGTCAGGTCTCATCCTAACATTTAGAGATTGCTTATTCCATTTAGCTAATAACCTTTTGAGTTCATATCTATCTTTGCAAGCTAAAATAGGTAAAGAAGCTTCGTGATCAAATAAATAACCCTCAGGAATAACAAGTGATTCTTCATCATCACTTTCATCTTCATAATCAGATTCAATATTTTCAATCTCTCTAGCCCTAGCAAGTCGTTCCTCGAGAAAATCACTAAGTGGCATAGTAGTATCAGGCACAGAAGTAGTTTCATCATAAGTATCACGTATAGCAGAAGTAGCATCATCAATAACATGCGACATATCAGAACGAATAGCAGAAGTAGGTTTAGGTGTCGCAAGCTTACTCATAACAGAAGGTGAATCAAGTGCAGAGCTAGATGGCAGTTCCTTACCTCCCCTCGTAGTTGAGGGATAGATCTTGGTTTTTGAATCTCTCAAGTTCTTCATAGTGATAAGCAGATATAAATCCCAAGTGACTCAAAGAATAGAGCTATGCTCCCCGGCAACGGCGCCAGAAATTAGTCTTGATAACCCACAAGTATAGGGGATTGCAACAGCTTTCGAGGGTAGAGTATTCAACCCAAATTTATTGATTCGACACAAGGGGAGCCAAAGAATATTCTCAAGTATTAGTAGCTGAGTTGTCAATTCAACCACACCTGAAAACTTAGTATCTGCAGCAAAGTGTTTAGTAGCAAAGTAATATGATAGTGATAGTAACGGTAACAAAAGAGTAATGAAAGCAAAGTAATATTTTTGGTATTTTGTAGTGATTGTAAGAATAACAATGGGAAAGTAAATAAGCGTAAACCAGTATATGGAAAGCTCGTAGGCATTGGATCAATGATGGATAATTATGCCAGATGTGCTTCATCATGTAACAGTCATAACATAGGGTGACACAGAACTAGCTCAAATTCGTCAATGTAATGTAGGGATGTATTCCGAATATAGTCATACGTGCTTATGGAAAAGAACTTGCATGACATCTTTTGTCCTACCCTCCCGTGGCAGCGGGGTCCTAATGGAAACTAAGGGATATTAAGGCCTCCTTTTAATAGAGAACCGGAACAAAGCATTAGCACATAGTGAATACATGAACTCCTCAAACTACGGTCATCACCGGTAAGTATTCCGATTATTGTCACTTCGGGGTTAACGGATCATAACACATAATAGGTGACTATAGACTTGCAAGATAGGATCAAGAACACTCATATATTGATGAAAACATAATAGGTTCAGATCTGAAATCATGGCACTCGGGCCCTAATGACAAGCATTAAGCATAGCAAAGTCATAGCAACATCAATCTCAGAACATAGTGGATACTAGGGATCAAACCGTAACAAAACTAACTCAATTACATGGTGAATCTCATCCAACCCATCACCGTCCAGCAAGCCTACGATGGAATTACCCACGCACGGCGGTGAGCATCATGAAATTGGTGATGGAGGATGGTTGATGATGACGACGGCGACGAATCCCCCTCTCTGGAGCCCCGAACGGACTCCAGATCAGCCCTCCCGAGAGGTTTTAGGGCTTGGCGGCGGCTCCGTATCGTAAAACGTGATGATTTCTTCTCTCCCAAGGTTGTTAGAATCGCGATTCTGTTATACGATTCTACGACTTTACGATCCAAACTTACCCATCTGATTCTACGATTTTAGTTCATAAAATCTACGTTTCTACGATCCTGGTAGTGAAGATTCTACAATTTACGATTATACCATCAGAGCTCCGATCCGATTCAAAATCGCGATTCTGACAACCTATCTCTCCTATTTTTTTCTCCCCGAAAGCAGTTATATAGAGTTGAAGTTGGAGTCGGGAGGTCTCCAGGGGGCCCACGAGGTAGGGGGGCGCGCCCTAGGGGGGGCGCCCCCCACACTCGTGAGAAGGGTGTGGGCCCCATGGTCTTCATCTTTGGCAAGTATTTTATTATTATTTATTGTAAGATATTTCATGGAGTTTCAGGTCATTCCGAGAACTTTTGTTTTCTGCACATAAAACAACATCATGGCAAATCTGACGGCGGCAAGGCAGCACAGGCGCGTGCGGGCCGGAGGACACATGCAGGAGTGGGCGTCCAGGGCACGGGGGAGCGGGGCGGTGCTGGGCAGCAGTAGCAGCCGCACCACAGCAGCAGCAAGCACGGGAGCAGGCGGGCAGGAGCCGCGGGGAAGCAACGGCAGCACAAGCACCAGGGAAGGGAGGCGAGGCCACGCGCTGGCGCGCGCGCGAGGTGGCTCAGCCAGGCGAGCAGGAGGCACGATCGACGCGGGGCTGTGTAGGCGCACGCGAGGGTGAGCGTCGGTGGCTTCGGTCGTGATGGTGAGCGTCGATAGCAGACGCAGCGAACAACAAATCAAACAGCGGGAAGTGGGGAAAGAAACTAAGCTCACCGAGGAGCACAAGGGGGCTCGGTGGAAGGCTTAGTAGCAGCAGACGGAGCGGATCGACGCATCGGAGTCCGATGGTTGCAGAGGAAGAAGAAGGTGGCGACCTTGTGATGTACGACTCCCACTCGAAATCGATGTCCGGGGTAGATGTATTCGTTGGTGACGGTTCTTCCGGACAACTCCTCAAGCACCGAGGAGCTCGATGGCCGCGTCCATGGCGACAGCAAGACGACGGTGGCGGCGGACGTGTGTGTGGCGGAGGGTAGCGGCGCGAGGAGGAGGAGAAGCTAGGGTTTGGTCGAGGGGGCCGCGGGGAAGGCTTTGTAGGCGGCCAGGGGGCGTGGATGGCCGCCACGCACGGCCATCGCCGGCGGATGGACGCCACGACTCCCCTCCGCGCCTCATGTAGTAGGAGGAAGGGGAAAACCCAGGTGGACTGGGCCTCCTCTGGCACTAAGGCCCAATCAGTATTAGGTTTAGGCCCTCTTCTTTTCTTCCTATTCCAATTTCTAAATTATTTATTTTAGCTACTATTTACTATTTATGTTAGCTACAAAATATTTTTTGTTAACTATGAAACTTCGCACATAGCACCTAGGCAACACTATAAGGTTGCACAAAAAGTTTGAGGCCAAAAGGAACCGTTCAAATTTATAGTTGAATTAAAAATGTGTTTATGTGAAAATGTTGATCCACTAAATTAATTCCAGGGGCAATTTGGGAAACCAAATGAGGTTGGTCCCAACATGACAAATACATAGGGATTATTTGCCAGACTTTGAACATTTTAGTTTTCAGGTTTGGCAAATATGAATTTTTGACTTTAGATTGGATTTGAATTTGAATTGTGATTTGGATCAAGTGAAGATTATCAACAGTAACATGATGACATGGCACCATTAACAGGGGATTACTGTAGCAGGACATCGGGCGTGTTACAAACATATAGGGGGGAAAGGTGATTTTCAAGAGAACACGCCTAGACAATGTCCAGATGTGTCCGCAGATATGTAGGAGATCAAATTAGCCCAATCTGATTATAGATGCTTTTTGAACATTTGCAACTGCAATGCACAAATCTGACCCCTATATCTCTGCGTATGAGGACAAGAGCAGTCCGCCCCTCATTTTTCCGTGTCCACAACCACATGCTCCATTTTTGAACCCTCAATTTCATTCAACTACATGCAACCTCTAGATTTCATCGTAGGTACTTCATACATGAACCCTCAATCTCAATACAATGTTCTCCCCCTCTCTTGTGGAGATCTATTCGATGTAATCTTCTTTTGCGGTGTGTTTGTTGAGACCGATGAATTGTGGGTTTATGATCAAGTTTATTTGTGAACAATATTTGAATCTTCTCTGAATTCTTTTATGTATAATTGGTTATCTTTGCAAGTCTCTTCGAATTATCAGTTTGGTTTGGCCTACTAGATTGATCTTTCTTGCAATGGGAGAAGTACTTAGCTTTGGGTTCTGATACGTCTCCGTCGTATCTACTTTTCCAAACACTTTTGCCCTTGTTTTGGACTCTAACTTGTATGATTTGAATGGAACTAACCCCGACTGACGTTGTTTTCAGCAGAATTGCCATGGTGTTGTTTTATGTGCAGAAAACAAATATTCTCAGAATGACCTGAAACTCCACGGAACATCTTAGAAAAAATAATAAAATAATCCTCACCAAAGATGAAGACCAGGGGGCCCACACCCTTCTCACGAGGGTGGGGGCGCCCCCCCTAGGGCGCGCCCCCTACCTCGTGGGCCCCCTAGATGCCCTTTGACGCCAACTCCAACTCTATATATTTTCTTTTGGAGAGAGAAAAATCAGAGAGAAGAAATCATCGCGTTTTACGATACGGAGCCGCCGCCAAGCCCTAAAACCTCTCAGGAGGGCTGATCTGGAGTCCGTTCGGGGCTCCGGAGAGGGGGATTCGTCGCCGTCGTTATCATCAACCATCCTCCATCACCAATTTCATGATGCTCACCGCCGTGCGTGAGTAATTCCATTGTAGGCTTGCTGGACGGTGATGGGTTGGATGAGATTTATCATGTAATCGAGTTAGTTTTGTTAGGGTTTGATCCCTAGTATCCACTATGTTCTGAGATTGATGTTGCTATGACTTTGCTATGCTTAATGCTTGTCACTAGGGCCCGAGTGCCATGATTTCAGATCTGAACCTATTATGTTTTCATGAATATATGTGAGTTCTTGATTCTATCTTGCAAGTCTATAGTCACCTACTATGTGTTATGATTCGGTAACCCCGAAGTGACAATAATTGGGACCACTCCCGGTGATGACCATAGTTTGAGGAGTTCATGTATTCACTATGTGCTAATGCTTTGTTCCGGTTCTCTATTAAAAGGAGGCCTTAATATCCCTTAGTTTCCATTAGGACCCCGCTGCCACGGGAGGGTAGGACAAAAGATGTCATGCAAGTTCTTTTCCATAAGCACGTATGACTATATATGGAATACATGCCTACATTACATTGATGAATTGGAACTAGTTCTGTGTCACCCTATGTTATGACTGTTACATGATGAACCTCATCCGGCATAATTATCCATCACTGATCCGGTGCCTACGAGTTTTCCATATACTGGTTCTTGCTTATTTACTTTCCCGCTGCTACTGTTACAATCACTACAAAATACCAAAAACATTACTTTTGCTGTCTTTACTTTTGTTGCCGCTACCACCACTATCATATTACTTTGCTACTAAACACTTTGCTGCAGATACTAAGTTTCCAGGTGTGGTTGAATTGAAAACTTAGCTGCTAATACTGGAGAATATTCTTTGGCTCCCCTTGTGTCGAATCAATAAATTTGGGTTGAATACTCTACCCTCGAAAGTTGTTGCGATCCCCTATACTTGTGGGTTATCAAGACAAATTTCTGGCACCGTTGCCGGGGAGCATAGCTCTATTCTTTGAGTCACTTGGGATTTATATCTGCTGGACACTATGAAGAACTTGAGAGATCCAAAAACCAAGATCTATCCCTCAACTACGAGGGGAGGTAAGGAACTGCCATCTAGCTCCGCACTTGATTCACCTTCTGTTATGAGTAAGTTTGCGACACCTACACCTGCTTCTGCTATTCGTTCTGATATGTCGCATGTTATTGATGATGCCACTTCTGCTATGCATGATACTTATGATGAAACTGCTTCTATGCCTGATACTACTGTGCCCCTTGGTGAATTTCTTGATGAACAAATTGCTAGGGCTAGAGAAAAAGAGATTATTGAATCTGAATACGATGATGATAGTGATGATGAAAATATGCCTATTATTCCTGAGGGCTATCTTTTTGATATGGAATCTTCTGCCGCTATTTTAGCTTGCAAAGATAGATATGAGCTTAAGAGGTTATTAGTTAAATGGAACAAAGAATCACTTAGAGATAAAATGAAATCTGACCCTGCTTTTGCTACTTCACCTATATGTGTTCCTGATAAGGATTATGAATTCTCTGTTGATCCTGATATAATTACTTTGGTTGAATCTGATCCGTTTTATGGCTATGAATCTGAAACTGTTGTGGCACATCTTACTAAGTTAAATGATATAGCTGCCCTGTTCACTAATGATGAGAGATCGCGTTACTTTTATATACTCAAAATATTTCTGTTCTCATTAAAGGGTGATGCTAAGATATGGTTTAATTCTTTTGATCCTGGTTGTGTGCGCAGTCCCCAGGATATGATTTATTACTTCTCTGCTAAATATTTCCCTGCTCATAAGAAACAACCTGCTTTGAGGGAAATATACAACTTCGTGCAAATTAAAGAAGAGAGTCTCCCACAAGCTTGGGGGAGGCTTCTCAAGTTACTTAATGCTTTGCCTGATCATCCTCTTAAGAAACCTGAAATACTTGATATCATTTATAATGGACTAACCGATGCTTCCAGAGATTACCTGGATAGTTGTGCTGGTTCTCTTTTCAGGGAAAGAACACCGGATGAAGCTGAAATTTTATTGAATAATATGTTGACAAATGAAAATAATTGGGCACCTCCTGAGCCAGCTCCTGCTCCAATTACTGAGCCTGTTCCTAAACCAACTCTGAAGAAGAGAGGTGTTCTATTTCTCAGTCCCGAAGATATGAAAGAGGCAAAGAAATCTATGAAAGAAAAAGGTATTAAAGCTGAAGACGTTAAGAATTTACCTCCTATTGAAGAAATACATGGTCATAATTCACCGCCTGTTGAAGAAACATATGATCTTAATTTTTTATTTATTGAAGAACCTCCTGATCCCGATATCCCGACACAGGTAGTAAAGGTAAATTCTCTCTATAGATATGATAAAGGTGAAGTCCCTCCTACTAAAATTGCTAGTCAGTGCTTGGATGAGTTTGATAACTTTATGTTTAAGCAAGACGACTTCAATGCTTATTTTGGTAGACAATTAAAAGAAAATGCTTATATGATTAGACGCTTGGGTGATTATATGGCTAATATTAAAGGTGAACTTAAACTTGTTAGCAAACATGCTTCTATGGTTACCACTCAAGTATAACAAGTACTTAAGGCTCAAAAAGAAGTGCTTGATGAAATGAATAGTAAGAAAAATGATTATGCTGTTAGAGTGGCTACTAGAACTGGTAGAATGACTCAGGAACCTTTGTATCCTGAAGGCCACTGTCGGTGTCAAAATCGGCGGATCTCGGGTAGGGGGTCCCGAACTGTGTGTCTAGGCCGGATGGTAACAGGAGGCAAGGAACACGATGTTTTACCCAGGTCCGGGCCCTCTTGATGGAGGTAAAACCCTACGTCCTGCTTGATTAATATTTATGATATGGGTAGTACAAGAGTAGATCTACCACGAGATCAAGGAGGCTAAACCCTAGAAACTAGCCTATGGTATGATTGTTGTATATGATCTATCGACTAGCCTGGCCTCGGTTTATATAATGCACCAGAGGCCTAGGATAACAAGAGTCCTAGCCGAATACGCCGGTGGGGAGGAGTCCTTGTCTTGATCGCCAAGTCTTGTGGAATATTCCTTGTATGCGGCAGCTGTCCGAAATGGCCCATGAGTATACGGCCATGGGGGTCCTCGGCCCAATCTAATAGATCGGGAGATGACGTGGTGAGTACCCCCTAGTCCAGGACACCGTCAGTAGCCCCCTGAACCGGTCTTCAAGTTAGGGATGCTCCTCGATTCTTCTGAACTATTCTTCATCTTCGGTTGACGGTCTTGAAAACTGGTTCAACAAATCTTGTCATCTTCGATCTTGAGGATCGCCGAAATGCATTCAGCGAGTTTACACATCGGGTATCCGAGGAGCCCCTTTAAGTTTCTGGCCTTTATCAATGCCTTGTTATTTTTATGCCACACCTCGGGTTTGAAATTGTTCCCGGGCGGCAGCGTCCTCTTGCGTCCGATCTCCAACGCCGGACTGCATTCGAGGTATCTTTTGCAGCCGAGAACCAACGCCGGACCTCTTCCCAGCTCTAACGCCGGAATGTATCCGAGCTCCAACGCCGGACTATGTATCCGAGCTCCAACGCCGGACTATGTATCCGAGCTCCAACGCCGGACTATATCCGAGGTGTCATATCACCTTTGTTCAAAAAAATTTGAAGGAGTTTAGCCGAGCTTAATGTCGGAAATGCCCTCTATGGAGCCAGCCACTAGCACCCGAGCTATGCCGGACTGCTTCCGAGGTGGTGCACCACCCCGAATGTGGGCCGATTTTTGTGAATATTTTTTATTGGTGCAATTTATTCTCTGCCAAGATATATAGCCAGTAGCCCTCAAGGTGTGTATCGGTCTAAAACCCGAGATGCACCTGAAGGATGACGTAAGACCGCTGATCCTAGTAGCCGCTGAGACTCAGGTTGATTTGCAAAATCGGCCTGAGGATCAAGTCCAAACTCGGCAGAATACTTCGGGACACTAAAAGCGGTGTGCTCAGTCCTCGAGACTCAGGTTGGGTGCGGCCGACCAACCTGAGGATCAAAATCTCCTCGGAAACTATATTGCACATAAAATTTTCTGCATTGGACAAGACATGCAGTAGCCCCCGAGACACTGGTCGGGTGGCAACACCAGATCAGGGGATCGATGTGCCCCTTTAATATTTGTAAATAATAAGCCCGAAGCCCAGTAGCCCCCGAGCCTTAATGCGGGCACGGGTGGCCGAATTAAGGATCAATATCCATAGTAAAATCACAAATTATGTGTAATGACTCTATGTATCCAAGTACTTTATGTCATTAATGCTCAGATCCGCATTGTACAAAACTTTGTTGACCGACCATCGGCTTCCACCTCCTTGGCCAGTAGCCGAGGAGTGTTTTTCCTACTTTATTAAACCTTTATGAGGGCAAAGATTTACAACAAACAAGGTAATCTGGCCATACGGTTTTATAAACAAAGGTACGCACAGAGTTATATTACTGTTTAACAGAAGAAATGTCTTCCAAAGAAAATAGTCCCACTATCGGTTCCTTTCTTTGGGTTGTCATACTAAGCATGATCATTAAACCTCAGCTCTAATGTAAGAGCAAAATATCAAAGATTTAGATTGGGAGGCCAGTTAATAGCCCCCGGTAGTGTTTGGCGACAGTCAGGGTCAAGCCGTAAACACTTCGGCCAATGTTATGAACGGCCCGTCATTTAACATAGTCATCGGATCGCTGACCAGTTTACGCTTATTGTGACAATCAGTTTTCGGCTTTCTCCACTGAGGTGCTTAACCATGTGAGCAGGAAGCACAATCGCAGTGGTTCTCCCTTTGCACGCCTAACCGAACAAAACGGAACATAGGAAGCAAGTGCAGGAGCCGGGCAACCCAACTATTGACCGAAGACACAATTCGAAACCGATGCATATATAACAATATCTGAGAATGTTTTTGCCGAATCCCTAAAGGTGTCCGGCGTTGCACTGCGAGACTAATGCTGGAAAAGCACAAATAGTTTAAAAGTGCCAAAAAGCTTGGAAAACCAAGAAACGTCAGTAAAAACATGACGTCCGAACAAGATCAAGTGTTTGGTGCCAATCCGAAAATTGGTCTTAGAAAAAAGAAGTGCTTCTGTCGTGCTTTAACATGATACATCCTATCTCAAGACTTCGAGCGGGTCAGCCTACAGCTGCAACCTCCTATCCCGAGGGCGGAGTACTTCTCATTAGGCCAGTTTAGCAAACTAAACTCTAGCGGCTTTGAGAGAGAAATTAGGCTCCCCGGCTAGTGACCGCACACTCGCGTCGAAAAAAGGAGTGATAAATAATAATAATAAAACTTTGCAACGACTAAGAAGAAGAACACTTATTATAAAACGGCTCAAATAAACTTAAGAGCCCCCAAGTGACTTGGGTAGAAGAATGATTGCATGTACCGAAATACTTATATCATATCTATGTTCAACCGAACTTTAAACGCGTCTTAACTGACCGTCGGCTTCTCCCTCTTCGGTCAAGGACCGAAAAGTGTTATGTACTCCATCGGTCAAGAATATCGACGGTGTTTCCAATAACCAGGCAATCAGACCATAAGGTTGTAACAGACAAAGCGCGCTTAGGGAACTTATGCTATATTACTGCGAAGTGTAAGAAGCATCTTCGAAGAAAATAGTACCCCCACCGATACCTTTCTTCGGTGCTCATTGTTATTATGAGACTTGTACAATAGATTTTTTGTACTCATGAGTTCCGTTGTGTGCTGACCATCATTGAAAACTATAAGAGCGCTAGCTTTCGGCTTCACCCAGTCTGAGGTCCGGCTCGGGTGACCCGATCGTGACAATCGCAGAGGTGCTCCCTTTACTCCCTAGCCGAACAATCGGGAAAGTAGGGGTAAACACAGGAGCGAGGCAACCCAACTTGCAAATCGCTTAAGTCAATATGGTGCATATTGTGGCATAATACACGAATAAGGAACGAAGCCATACAAGTATAATCATATGCAAGAGGAAAAGCTTCATAAATGAAGCCCCCAAGTGAATTGGGCCCTTGAATTTGTGTGTCACAAACAAAGTTTGGACAAGGAAATTTTTTACAAGCAACTTTTTTCTAAAAAAGTATAATGCTTGGTCGAACCGAACACAAGTTAGAAATTAAAGCTTTGAGCATGAAAGCGACTTAGCTGGTTAATGTGTTCGGTATTGATGACGCGGTCCGAGCTTGATGCGGGGCAAGGTTCCATCCCCCAAGCTGGTCCTGAGGTGGCGGAGCGGAGAGCTCGACACGCCGAAGTGGTGACATAGCACGGTCAATGCAGACCGGCAGAGTGACGCCGAAGTCCCCGGATCATTTTCCTGTGCACAAAAAATAGTGCAAACCGGAGATAATAGTAATAATGATAATTAAAAAAATATGTTGCATAATAAATAATTTATGCAAAGTGAGTAATAGAAGAAATATGTCCTGACGCCGAAGTCAATGTTGATGCAGGGCGTCGGCGTGATGTAGTAAAGGCGTGACAAAGCCTGAATTCACAGGTCGGTCCGAGCTCCGGATGCGGCGTTCGCCGGACTATGTACGGAAACTGATCGAACCACCATGCGACCGTCATTAATGCGGTCACCATTTGATAGACCTGTGTACATATCCTGGACAAACCAGAGTAATAATTCCTTGGGAAAAATGAACCCAAACAAGCAAAAAATACTGGGATTAATAGCACCTGGTTTATTTGTTGTAGCAATCCGAAGGAAGGTGATTCCCAAAATTGGGACTCGCTCCGCACACCCATTGCCTGATGGGCGATAAAACGACGACATGGCAATGCTGGTAAAGGTTGACTCGCCGAGGCAAAGCCCTCGGTCCAGCTAATGTGACGGAGCTGGTCGGCTAGTGACGCCGAAGTGTCCGGAGTAGGTTGATGAAGAGATGACGAAGCCCCCGGTCCAGCCGAGATGTCAAAGCCTCGACGTCAGCCGATGAGTCGAAGTAGGTCGGCATGATGGACACCAGCTTGAAGAAGCAATAGTGCGGCCCTGTCGATGCAGGTCGTGACGTGGTCGATGCCGGCTTGATGAAGCGACCGTGCAGCGATGCCGGTATGCCCGCTCCGTGTAATCCATGGGGCGGGGATGTTGATGATGATTTATCCTTCACAATGCCGGACTCTTGTTCGGCTTGCTGAGATGATGATCCGAAAAAGTTGAGCTCGGCTAAAGTGACGACGTGTCTAGCGCAGGTCGGCAGCCGTGGAGTAATATTGCCGGACTGGTTTGACACCAGCATGATGTCGAAGACCATGTTCAAAAGATCTTAAAGTTAGTGGGATGTGTTCGGGAACAAAACACAATACCCAATATAAAACTTCCTTCAAAAGGGATGTCCGAAATCCCGTTCATAAAAAAGATGAACTCGGGTCGGATTCGTTTTCGCGCAGAAAACAGATCCGAAAAGTGATGCATTAATCGGAAGGTTCCCGGAGTTTGGACGGTCGGATCGAGCTAAAATTTTGAGGGGTGGTAGATATAGTAATTCCGCAGCCGATCAACGGTTGGATCTTCCAAAGGACGTCCGAGCTAGAAGCTGGACATCACGCCCTAAACTCATCCAGATTCCCGTCCAGATTTGACACGGCTCTGGTATATTATAGATTGCCTGAGATTCCTCCATCGGAAGTCGACGAAATTTTGCATGGTCTTTGAAGACTCAATTCCGCACAATTCCACCAAAGAGATCGTCAAAGCGATGCTCTAAGAGGTGGTGGCAGCGGATAAAAGTTCACAGTTTGGAAAAACAACACGGTCGCTTGAGGACAATGTTGACGTTGAGCCCCCGAGCTCCATAGATGATTCCTCCGTGATCTTGATAGAGATCGGAGTTGATGTTTGATGAAGGCCCTCGTCTGAACATGGTGATCCGAACACGGGGCGCAATTCTTGGTCGAACCAAGGTGACCAGTCGAGCTGGTGACGAAGATGCCGAAGTCGCAGTTGATCTGCAGGCGAGCCATCGATCCTTTTGTCGATCACACAGCGGAACTCTCAATGAAAGCACCAATGTCGGTGTCAAAACCGGCGGATCTCGGGTAGGGGGTCCCGAACTGTGCGTCTAGGCCGGATGGTAACAGGAGGCGAGGAACACGATGTTTTACCCAGGTTCGGGCCCTCTTGATGGAGGTAAAACCCCACGTCCTGCTTGATTAATATTGATGATATGGGTAGTACAAGAGTAGATCTACCACGAGATCAAGGAGGCTAAACCCTAGAAACTAGCCTATGGTATGATTGTTGTATATGATCTATCGACTAGCCTGCCCTCGGTTTATATAATGCACCAGAGGCCTAGGATAACAAGAGTCCTAGCCGAATACGCCGGTGGGGAGGAGTCCTTGTATTGATCGCCAAGTCTTGTGGAATATTACTTGTATGCGGCAGCTGTCCGAACTGGCCCATGAGTATACGGCCATGGGGGTCCTCGGCCCAATCTAATAGATTGGAAGATGACGTGGTGAGTACCCCCTAGTCCAGGACACCGTCAGCCACCCTAAGAGAATCAAACAAGATTCTCAAAGAAATAATATTGATGTTCCTAGTTCTTCTAAAAAGAAGAAGAAGAAAAATGATGGAACTGTGCAAACTTCTAGTGAACCTATTGCTGAACCACCTGATAATCCAAATGATATTTCTATGTCTGATGCTGAAACACAATCTGGTAATGAACATGAACCTAATGAAAATATTAATAATGACGTTCATGATGATGCTCAACCTAGTAATGATAATGATGTAGAAATTGAACCTACTGTTGATCTTGATAACCCACAATCAAAGAATCAACGTTATGATAAAAGAGACTTTGTTGCTAGGAAACATGGTAAAGAAAGGGAACCTTGGGTTCAGAAACCCATGCCTTTTCCTCCGAAACCATCCAAGAAAAAGGATGATGAGGATTTTGAGCGATTTGCTGAAATGATTAGGCCTATCTTTTTGCGTATGAGATTAACTGATGTGCTCAAAACAAATCCTTATGCTAAATATATGAAGGATATCATTACTAATAAAAGAAAGATAACGAAAGCTGAGATTTCCACCATGCTTGCTAATTATACTTTTAAGGGTGGAATACCAAAGAAACTTGGAGACCCCGGAGTACCTACTATACCTTGCTTCATTAAAAGAAATTATATTAAAACTGCTTTATGTGATCTTGGAGCCGGTGTTAGTGTTATGCCTCTCTCTTTATATCGTAGACTTGACTTGAATAAGCTGACACCTACTGAAATATCTTTGCAAATGGCTGATAAATCAACTGCTATACCTGTCGGTATTTGTGAGGATGTGCCTGTTGTGGTTGCAAACGTTACTATTTTAACGGACTTTGTTATTCTTGATATTCCTGAGGATGATAGTATGTCTATTATTCTTGGAAGACCTTTTCTTAATACTGCAGGGGCTGTTATTGATTACAACAAAGGCAATGTCACTTTTCATGTTAATGGTAATGAGCATACGATACACTTTCCGAGGAAACAACCTCAAGTTCATAGTATCAACTCCATTGGAAAAATTCCATCGATTATAATTGGAGGTTTTGAATTTCCTCTTCCTAATGTCAAAAAGAAATATGATATACTTATTATTGGGGATGTGCATATCCCCGTTGAGGTAACTTAGTGTTATTCGAAATTTCTCTGGTTTCATGATTATCGGAATGAGTTTGTTAACAAGACTTGATCAACCTTGTTAGTGGATTCTTTTTATGAGCATGAGATGGATGAAACTAGAAGCACAACCCTCTGTACCCCACTTTACTTTCTATTATTTATATTAAATAAAGTAAAAATAGTATTTTTTGTCTGTTTCCTAACTTATACGTGCAATATAAAAATATTCTGAAAATAAAAGTCCTCAGAATGCCATGCCAATTTAATATGATTTTTTTGGAATATTTGAGGATTTACTGTGCAAAAATTACCGTGGGAGGAGCTGCCACCTGGCCATGAGGGTGGTGGGCGCCCCCCATCTAGGGCGCGCCCCCTGCCTCGTGGGCCCACGGTGGCCCTCCTCCACTTATCCCAGCACCCATCTTCTTCCTCTGTCTCACACAAACCCGAAAAACCAACTCAAGCACGAGTTCCAGCCACTTTTGCTGTGATTTTCGATCTGCTTGCTCAAAGCACCTCTCGCAAAACTGTTTGGGGAGATTGTTCCTTGGTATGTGACTCCTCCGTTGGTCAAATTAGTTTTTGTTCTAGTGCTTTATTCTTTGAAAATTTGTGCTGCATAGGTGACCATGTTCTTGAGCTTGCATGTCAAATTTATATGGTTCTAAGTAGTTCTAATGCTTGATATAGGCTCTAGGCACTTGCAGGAGTAGTTGCTATCAGTTTTATTGAAGTTGGTTTACTTTTGTTTGAAGTTACTAAAAATTTCAGAACTTTTCATAGAAAAACAATATGCTTAGGAAGATGTTCCAAGGTGGTTCCTCTAAGAAGCAAGGACCTAGGATTGCTATGCGTGATGCTGACGAGGATCCACCAAGAGACGCTCCAGTACGGCCTTGCGAATGGCCGTCGGAAAATTTTATGGACCGTGCGGGAATTAAAAAAGAATTCAAAGCATATTTGCGCAATGCCGGTCTTGAGGATTTTGAGGCTAACAAATGCCCCCAGTATCATGATCTCACAAGTTCATTTGTGAGGAGGTTGGAGTATTCATCTTCGCATAATTCTCCTTCAGTCATGTTTGATCTTTATGAAAAATCTTATACCATGGACCTAGAGGATTTCACTCTTGCATGCAAATTTCCATCATGGGGCAGTATTAGGGATCCCCCTAAATCTGAATTTAGAAACTTCCTTGCTAGTATAACTGTAGGGGAATCTAGAGATATAACGCAGGCTACCATAGGGAGCATTCACTTTCCTGCCATACGTTATTTTGCTCTCTTCATTGGTAGATGCATAAATGCTAAGGAGGAAGCATGTCACATCTGTGTCCCTGATTTTAGCATTCTTAGGAGTGCTGTGTTAGGAGACCAATCTTATCATATGGGATCCATTGTAGCTCGTAGGTTGCATCATAATAGACATAATGGAGATTTCTTTGGAGGAATTTATGCAACCCGCTTAGCTCATTTTCTTGAGATAGACATTTGTGAGGGTGATACGGAGTTGCCTCCTGCATATTTAGATTATAACTCTATGGCTTCGCATCAGTTTGTCGAGAGGCCTGAATCACCTCTCTTATATCGTTTAATTTTTGATAAACAACGTGTTTTCTGTATTACTCTCCCTGCTCCTGCCTTCTTTGATTCACAGACAAAAAGAAGATATGTTATTACCAGAGAGGAGGCAGAAGAGTACGAGAGGAGAGCGGAGGCAGCTCGACTCCATGTTGCAGCTCAGCACGCGATAACCATTGCACATCAGTATGATCCCAACTATTCTTCCTCATCACAGTATGACCCCAAAAACTATTATTATAGATATCCGCCAGGCCAGCCGTGGCCATAGACCAACTTAGGCCAAAAGCCTAAGCTTGGGGAGTACATATTTCTCACCGACATTACATTTATGTTCACACACACTCATTGCTAGATGTCGGTGCTCATACTTTTTCACTGTAATATCCATGCTAGTTTATTTTCTTTTTCCTGCTTTCTTCTTGTGTGTTTGCTAAACCTTAAGAAAAACCAAAAAAATTACTAGTAGTTTATTTTTCTGCTGTAGTAGTAATAATTAAAAAGAAAACCCAAAAATATTTCCTGTTCTTCTTTTGCTTGTTGGGAGCTTTCCCGTGTAAATAGTTTTATTTCTTTTCTTTTCTTTGGGGGTCAGTAGGAGAAGACCATAATTAAATTGTTGAAGTGGTTCTTATATGCTTTATTGTTGATTTAACCAAGAGCCCATATTGCTTTGTCTTCTCCTGTTTATTCAATGCTCGCAGATTCCAGCTTAGTCCAATGCACGTGCACTCTTATTATTATTCACATCGTTCCGTCGTGCAAGTGAAAGGCAATTATGATGATATATGATGGACTGACTGAGATGAGAAAAGCTGGTACGAACTCGACCTCTTTTGTTTTTGTAAATATGATGAGTCCCTCGTTCTTGATTCAGCTTATTATGAATAAACATGTTTGCAATGACAATTAGAGATCATAGTTTCTTGTGCCATGCTTAATTAGCTATGAGTTATAATGATTTACCTTGTGTGCCAACATGCTATTGAGATGGTTATGATGTTGTATGATGGGGTGGTATCCTCCTTTGAATGATTTAAGTGACTTGACTTGGCACATGTTCACGCATGTAGTTGAAACAAAATCAACATAGCCTTCACAATATTTATGTTCATGGTGGATTATATCCTACTCATGCTTGCATCCAATGTTTATTAATTTTAATGCATGTACATGGCTGTTGTCGCTCTCTAGTTGGTCGCTTCCCAGTCTTTTGCTAGCCTTCACTTGTACTAAGCAGGAATACTGCTTGTGCATCCAATCCCTTAAACCCCAAAGTTATTCCAGATGAGTCCACCATACCTTCCTATATGCGGTATCTACCTGCCGTTTCAAGTAAATTTGTATGTGCCAAACTCTAAACCTTCAAATAAACATTCTATTTTGTATGCTCGAATAGCTCATGTATCAACCAAGGCTGTCCTTATCTTCCGTGTTAGGCGTGTTATTCTCAAGAGGAGTGGACTCCGCTCCTCACTCACGAGAAAATGGCTGGTCATCGGGATGCCCATGTTGGGGAACGTAGCAATAATTCAAAATTTTCCTACGTGTCACCAAGATCAATCTATGGAGTCATCTAGCAACGTGGGAGGAGTGGATCTACATACCCTTGTAGATCGCGCGCGGAAGCGTTCAAGAGAACGGGGTTGATGGAGTCGTACTCATCGTGATCCAAATCACCGATGATCCTAGCGCCGAACGGATGGCACCTCCGCGTTAAACACACGTATGGAGCAGCAACGTATCCTCCTTCTTGATCCAGCAAGGGGGGAGGAGAGGTTGATGAAGATCCAGCAGCACGACGGCGTGGTGATGGAAGTAGCGGGATTTCAACAGGGCTTCGCCAAGCGCTGCGGGAGGAGGAAGATGTGTCATGGGAAGGAGAGGGAGGCGCTAGGGCTTAGGTGCAGCTGCCCTCCCTTCCCCCCACTATATATAGGGCCAAGGGAGAGGGGGGGCGCAGCCTTGGCCCTTCCTCCAAGGAAGGGTGCGGCCACGGAGGAGTCCATCCTCCCCGAGGTACCTAGGAGGTGCCTTCCCCCTTTAGGACTCTTTCTTTCCCTTATCTCTTGGCGTATGGGCCTCTTGGGGCTGGTGCCCTTGGCCCATATAGGCCAAGGCGCACACCCCTATAGCCCATGTGGCCCCCCGGGGCAGGTGGACCCTCGGACCCCTTTCGGCACTCCCGGTACAATACCGATAATGCGCGAAACTTTTCCGGCGACCAAAACAGGACTTCCCATATATAAATCTTTACCTCCGGACCATTCCGGAACTCCTTGTGACGTCCGGGATCTCATCCGGGACTCCGAACAACTTTCGGGTTACCGCATACTAATATCTCTATAACCCTAGCGTCACCGAACCTTAAGTGTGTAGACCCTACGGGTTCGGGAGACATGCAGACATGACCGAGATGACTCTCCGGTCAATAACCAACAGCGGGATTTGGATACCCATGTTGGCTCCCACATGTTCCACGATGATCTCATCAGATGAACCATGATGTCAAGGGCTTAATCAATCCCGTATACAATTCCCTTTGTCTAGCGGTACGATACTTGCCCGAGATTCGATCGTCGGTATCCCAATACCTTGTTCAATCTCGTTACCTGCAAGTCTCTTTACTCGTTTCGTAACACATCATCCCGTGATCAACTCCTTGATCACATTGTGCACATTATGATGATGTCCTACCGAGTGGGCCCAGAGATACCTCTCCGTTTACACGGAGTGACAAATCCCAGTCTCGATTCGTGCCAACCCAACAGACACTTTCGGAGATACCTGTAGTGTACCTTTATAGCCACCCAGTTACGTTGTGACGTTTGGCACACCCAAAGCACTCCTACGGTATCCGGGAGTTGCACAATCTCATGGTCTAAGGAAATGATACTTGACATTAGAAAAGCTTTAGCATACGAACTACATGATCTTGTGCTAGGCTTAGGATTGGGTCTTGTCCATCACATCATTCTCCTAATGATGTGATCCCGTTATCAATGACATCCAATGTCCATGGTCAGGAAACCGTAACCATCTATTGATCAATGAGCTAGTCAACTAGAGGCTTACTAGGGACATGGTGTTGTCTATATATCCACACATGTATCTGAGTTTCCTATCAATACAATTCTAGCATGGACAATAAACGATTATCATGAACAAGGAAATATAATAATAACCAATTTATTATTGCCTCTAGGGCACATTTCCAACAGTCTCCCACTTGCACTAGAGTCAATAATCCAGTTCACATCGATATGTGATTAACACTCAAGGTCACATCCCCATGTGACTAACACCCAAAGAGTCTACTAGAGTCAATAATCTAGTTCACATTACCATGTGATTAACACTCGATGAGTTCTGGGTTTGATCATGTTATGCTTGTGAGAGATGTTATAGTCAACGGATCTGAACCTTTTAGATCCGTGTGTGCTTTACAAATCTCTATGTCATCTCCTAGATGCAGCTACCACGTTCTATTTGGAGCTATTCCAAACAACTGTTCTATTATACGAATCCAGTTTACTACTCAGAATAATCTGGATTAGTGTCAAAGTTTGCATCGGCGTAACCCTTTACGACGAACTCTTTTACCACCTCCATAATCGAGAAAATTCGTTAGTCCACTAGTTACTAAGGATAACTTTGACCGATGTCCTGTGATCCATTCTTGGATCACTCTTGTACCCCTTGACTGACTCATGGCAAGGCACACTTCAGGTGTTGTACACAGCATAGCATACTGTAGAGAGCCTATGATAAAAGCATAGGGGACGACCCTCGTCCTTCCTCTTTCTTCTGCCGTGGTCGATCTTTAAGTCTTAACTTCATACCTTACAACTCAGGCAAGAACTCCTTCTTTGACTGGTCCATCTTGAACACCTTCAAGATCATGTCAAGGTATGTGCTCATTTGAAAGTACCATTAAGAATTTTGATCTATCCTTATAGATCTTGATGCTCAATGTTCAAGTAGCTTAATCCAGGCTTTCCATTGAAAAATACTTTCCAAATAACCCTATATGCTTTCCAGAAATTCTACGTCATTTTTGATCAACAATATGTCAACATATATTTATCAGAAATTCTATAGTGCTCCCACTCACTTCTTTGGAAATACAAGTTTCTCATAAACTTTGTATACACCCAAAACTTTGATCATCTTATCAAAGCATACATTCCAACTCCGAGATGCTTACTCCAGTCCTTAGAAGGATTGCTGGAGCTTTGCATACTTATTAGCATCTTTCAGGATTAACAAAACCTTCCGGTTGTATCACATACAACCTTTCCCCAAAAAATCGTCGAGGAAACAATGGTTTTTGGCATCCTATCTGCAAGATTTCACAAATAATGTAGTAATTGCTAATATAATTCCAACAGACTCTTAGCATCGCTACGAGTGAGAAAGTCTCATCGCAGTCAACTCCTTGAACTTGTCGGAAAACATCTTAACGACAAGTCGAGCTTTCTTAATGGTGATACCTACCATCATTGTCCGTCTTCCTTTTAAAATCCATATGTACCTAACAGCTTTACGACCATCAAGTAGTTCTTCCAAAGTCTACACTTTGTTTTCATATATGGATCCTCTCTCGGATTATATGGCCTCGAGCCATTTTGGAATCCAGGCCCACCATCGCTTCTCCATAGCTCGTAGGTTCATTGTTGTCTAGCAACATGACTTCCAAGACAGGATTACGTACCACTCTGAAGTAGTACGCATCCTTGTCATCCCACGAGGTTTGGTAGTGACTTGATCTGAAGTTTCATGATCACTATCATAAGCTTCCACTTCAATTGGTGTAGGTGCCACAGGAACAACTCCTGTGCCCTGCCACACACTAGTTGAAGAGACGGTTCAATAACCTCATCAAGTCTCCACCATCCTCCCACTCAATTCTTTCGAGAGAAACTTTTCCTCGAGAAAGGACCCAATTCTAGAAAAATCCCTTATTGCTTTCGGATCTGAGACAGGAGGTATACCCAACTGTTTTGGGTGTCCTATGAAGATGCATTTATCCGCTTTGGGTGCGAGCTTATCAGCCTGAAACTTTTTCACATAAGCGTCGCAGCCCCAAACTTCTAAGAAATGACAGCTTAGGTTTCTCTAAACCATAGTTCATATGGTGTCATCTCATCGGAATTACGTGGTGCCCTATTTAAAGTGAATGTGGTTGTATTTAATGCCTAACCCATAAACTATCGTGGTAATTCGATAAGAGACATCATGGTATGCATCATATCCAATAGGGTGCAGTTATGATGTTCGGACACACCATCACACTATGGTGTTCCAGGCTGTATTAGTTGTGAAACAATTTCCACAATGTCTTAATTCTGTGCCAAACTCATAATTCAGATATTCATCTCTATGATCATATCATAGATCCTCTTGTCACGACGATCTTTCAACTTCACACTGAAATTACTTGAACCTTTCAATAATTCAGACTCGTGATTCATCAAGTAAATATACTCAACATCTACTCAAATCATCTGTGAAGTAAGAACATAACGATATCCACTACACGCCTCAGCACTCATTTGACTGCACACATCAAAATGTATTACTTCCAACAAGTTGCTTTCTAGTTCCATTTTACTGAAAACGAGGCTTTCAGTCATCTTGCCCATGTGGTATGATTTGCATGTCTCAAGTGATTCAAAATCAAGTGAGTCCAAACGATCCATCTGTATAGAGTTTCTTCATGCATATCTACCAACAAACATGGTTCGCATGTCTCAATCCTTTCAAAAATGAGTGAGTCCAAAGATCCATCAACATGGAGCTTCTTCATGCGTTTTTATACCGATATGACTTAAGTGGCAGTGCCACAAGTAGGTGGTACTATCATTACTATCTTATATCTTTTGGCATGAACATGTGTATCACTATGATCGAGATTCAATGAACCATTCATTTTAGGTGCAAGACCATTGAAGGTATTATTCAAATAAACAGAGTAACCGTTATTCTCCTTAAATGAATAACCGTATTGCAATAGACATAATCCAATCATGTCTATGCTCAACGCAAACACCAATCTCGATGGTAGAGGGAGCGTACGATATTTGATCAACCTTGGAAATACTTCCAACACATATCGTCATCTCCCCTTTAGCTAGTCTCCGTTTATTCCGTAGCTTTTATTTCGAGTTACTAACACTTAGCAACCGAACCGATATCTAATACCCTGGTGCTACTAGGAGTACTAGTAAAGTACACATTAACATAATACATCCAATATACTTCTATCGACCTTGCCAGCCTTCTTATCTACCAAGTATCTAGGGTAATTCTGCTCCAGTGGCTATTCCCTTTATTACAGAAGCACTTAGTCTCGGGTTTGGGTTCAACCTTGGGTTTCTTCACTAGAGCAGCAGCTGATTTGCCGTTTCATGAAGCATCCCTTTTTGCCCTTGCCCTTCTTGAAACTAGTGGTTTCACCAACCATCAACAATTGATGCTCCTTCTTGATCTCTACTTTTGTGGTGTCAAACATCGCGAATATCTCAAGGATCATCATATATGTCCCTGATATATTATAGTTCATCACGAAGCTCAAGCAGCTTGGTGGTAATGACTTCGGAGAACCATCACTATTTCATCTGAAAGATCAACTCCCACTCGATTCAAGCGATTGTTGTACTCAGACAATCTGAGCACAAGTTCAATAATTGAGCTTTTCTCCCTTAGTTTGCAGGCTAAGAAAATCGTCGGAGGTCTTATACCTCTTGACGTGGGCACGAGCCTGAAATCCCAATTTCAGCCCTCGAAACATCTCATATGTTTCGCGACGTTTCAAAAACGTCTTCGGTGCCTCAACTCCAAACCGTTTAACTGAACTATCACGTAGTTATCAAAATGTGTATGTCAGATGTTCGCAACATCAACAGACGACATTCGAGGTTTAGCACACTGAGCGGTGCATTAAGGACATAAGCCTTCTATGAAGCAATGAGGACAATCCTCAGTTTACGGACCTAGTCCGCATAATTACTACTATCAACTTTCAACTAAATTTTCTCTAGGAACATATCTAAACAGTAGAACTGAAGCGCGAGCTACAACATAATTTGTGAAGACCTTTTGACTATGTTCAGGATAATTGAGTTCATCTTGTGAACTCCCACTCAGATAGACATCCCTCTAGTCATCTAAGTGATTACATGATTCGAGTCAACTAGGCCGTGTCCGATCATCACGTGAGACGGACTAGTCATCATCGGTGAACATCTTCATGTTGATCGTATCTACCATACGACTCATGCTCGACCTTTCAGTCTCTTGTGTTCCGAGGCCATGTCTGTACATGCTAGGCTCGTCAAGTCAACCTAAGTGTTTTGCATGTGTTCCGAGGCCATGTCTGTACATGCTAGGCTCGTCAACACCCGTTGGATTCGAACGTAAGAATCTATCACACCCGATCATCACGTGGTGCTTCGAAACGACGAACTTTCACAACGGTGCACAGTTAGGGGGAACACTTTCTTGAAATTTTAATGAGGGATCATCTTATTTACTACCATCGTTCTAAGCAAATAAGATGTATAAACATGATAAACATCACATGCAATCAAATAGTGACATGATATGGCCATCATCACTTTGCTCCTTTTGATCTCCATCTTCGGAGCTCCATGATCATCATCGTCACCGGCATGACACCATGATCTCCATCATCATGATCTCCATCATCGTGTCTTCATGAAGTTGTCTCGCCAACTATTACTTCTACTACTACAGCTAACGGTTAGCAATAAAGTAAAAGTAATTACATGACGTTTATGTTGACACGCAGGTCATAAATAAATTAAGACAACTCCTATGGCTCCTGCCGGTTGTCATACTCATCGACATGCAAGTCGTGATTCCTATTACAAGAACATGATCATCTCATACATCACATATATCATTCATCACATCCTTTGGCCATATCACATCACATAGCATACCCTGCAAAAACAAGTTAGCCGTCCTCTAATTGTTGTTTGCATGTTTTACGTGGCTGCTATGGGTTTCTAGCAAGAACGTTTCTTACCTACGCAAAGACCACAACGTGATATGCCAATTGCTATTTACCCTTCATAAGGACCCTTTTCATCGAATCCGATCCGACTAAAGTGGGAGAGACAGACACCCGCTAGCCACCTTATGCAACTAGTGCATGTCAGTCGGTGGAACCAGTCTCACGTAAGAGTACGTGTAAGGTCGGTCCGGGCCGCTTCATCCCACAATGCCACCGAATCAAGATTGGACTAGTAACGGTAAGCATATTGAACAAAATCAACGCCCACAACTACTTTGTGTTCTACTCGTGCATAGAAACTATGCATAGACCTAGCTCATGATGCCACTGTTGGGGAACGTAGCAATAATTCAAAATTTTCCTACGTGTCACCAAGATCAATCTATGGAGTCATCTATCAATGAGGGAGGAGTGGATCTACATACCCTTGTAGATCGCGCGCGGAAGCGTTCAAGAGAACGGGGTTGATGGAGTCGTACTCGTCGTGATCCAAATCACCGATGATCCTAGCGCCGAACGGACGGCACCTCCGCGTTCAACACACGTACGGAGCAGCGACGTCTCCTCCTTCTTGATCCAGCAAGGGGGGAGGAGAGGTTGATGGAGATCCAGCAGCACGACGGCGTGGTGGTGGAAGTAGCGGGATTCCAACAGGGCTTCGCCAAGCGCTGCGGGAGGAGGGAGATGTGTCATGGGAGGGAGAGGGAGGCGCCAGGGCTTAGGTGCGGCTTCCCTCCCTTCCCCCCACTATATGTAGGGCCAAGGGAGAGGGGGGGCGCAGCCTTGGCCCTTCCTCCAAGGAAGGGTGCGGCCAGGGAGGAGTCCATCCTCCCCAAGGCACCTAGGAGGTGCCTTCCCCCTTTAGGACTCTTTCTTTCCCTTATCTCTTGGCGCATGGGCCTCTTGGGGCTGGTGCCCTTGGCCCATATAGGACAAGGCGCACACCCCTATAGCCCATGTGGCCCCCCGGGGCAGGTGGACCCCCTTGGTGGACCCCCGGACCCCTTTCGGCACTCCCGGTACAATACCGATAATGCGTGAAACTTTTCCGGCGACCAAAACAGGACTTCCCATATATAAATCTTTACCTTCGGACCATTCCGGAACTCCTCGTGACGTCCGGGATCTCATCCGGGACTCCGAACAACTTTCGGGTTACCGCATACTAATATCTCTATAACCCTAGCGTCACCGAACCTTAAGTGTGTAGACCCTACGGGTTCGGGAGACATGCAGACATGACCGAGATGACTCTCCGGTCAATAACCAACAGCGGGATCTGGATACCCATGTTGGCTCCCACATGTTCCACGATGATCTCATCGGATGAACCACGATGTCAAGGACTTAATCAATCTCGTATACAATTCCCTTTGTCTAGCGGTACGATACTTGCCCGAGATTCGATCGTCGGTATCCCGATACCTTGTTCAATCTCGTTACCGGCAAGTCTCTTTACTTGTTTCGTAACACATCATCCCGTGATCAACTCCTTGATCACATTGTGCACATTATGATGATGTCCTACCGAGTGGGCCCAGAGATACCTCTCCGTTTACACGGAGTGAAAAATCCCAGTCTCGATTCGTGCCAACCCAACAGACACTTTCGGAGATACCTGTAGTGTACCTTTATAGCCACCCAGTTACGTTGTGACGTTTGGCACACCCAAAGCACTCCTACGGTATCCGGGAGTTGCACAATCTCATGGTCTAAGGAAATGATACTTGACATTAGAAAAGCTTTAGCATACGAACTACATGATCTTGTGCTAGGCTTAGGATTGGGTCTTGTCCATCACATCATTCTCCTAATGATGTGATCCCGTTATCAATGACATCCAATGTCCATGGTCAGGAAACCGTAACCATCTATTGATCAACGAGCTAGTCAACTAGAGGCTTACTAGGGACATGGTGTTGTCTATGTATCCACACATGTATCTAAGTTTCCTATCAATACAATTCTAGCATGGAAAATAAACGATTATCATGAACAAGGAAATATAATAATAACCAATTTATTATTGCCTCTAGGGCATATTTCCAACAGCCCAGTCCCATGCTTTATGCAAACTAAATCAAAATTAATTGCAAACAAAACTCCCCCTGGGACCTGATGTATGTTGGAGGCACTCGTTGTTTCGAGCAAGCCAGGGATTGATGCTTGTTGGTGGAGGGGGAGTATAAACTTTACCATTCTATTTGGGAACCGCCTATAATGTGTTTAGCATGGAAGATATCGCCATCTCTTAGTTGTTACGTTGACAATGAAAGTATACCGCTCAAAATACAATTTATCTCTATTTCAAAACCATGCTCTGGCACCTCTACCAATCCCTGCTTCCCTCTGCAAAGGGCCTATCCATTTACTTTTATGTTGAGTCATCACCCTCTTATTAAAAAGCACTCACTGGAGAGCACAACTGTCATTTGCATTCATCACTGTTAATTTATATTGGGTATGACTATGATTGGATCTCTTTTACCATGAATTACAATGTCTAGTCAGTCCTTGATCTTTAAAGGTGCTCTGCATTTATGTTTTGCGGGCTCAGAAAGGGGTAGCGAGATACCATCTTGTTATATCATATTATGATTGTTTTGAGAAAGTGTTGTCATCCGAGATTTATTATTATGGCTTGCTAGTTGATTATGCTATTGATATGAGTAATCATGAGACCTGAGAATTATTGCAAATGTGGTTAGTTATGATCTATGCTAAAAACTCGAATGCTGGCTTGACATAGTTACAACAACAAGAGCAAACAGAGTTTGTAAAAGTTTTTCTTTCTTTCAGTTTGTCAACTAAATTGCTTGAGGACAAGCAAGGGTTTAAGCTTGGGGCAGTTGATACGTCTCCGTCGTATCTACTTTTCCAAACACTTTTGCCCTTGTTTTGGACTCTAACTTGTATGATTTGAATGGAACTAACCCGGACTGACGCTTTTTTCAGCAGAATTGCCATGGTGTTGTTTTATGTGCACAAAACAAATATTCTTGGAATGACCTGAAACTCCACGGAACATCTTAGAAAAAATAATAAAAAATCCTCGCCAAAGATGAAGACCAGGGGGCGCACACCATTCTCACGAGGGTGGGGGGCGCGCCCCCGTACCTTGTGGGCCCCTTGGATGCCCTCCGACGCCAACTCCAACTCTATATATTTGCTTTCGGAGAGAAAAAACAGACAGAAGAAATCATCACGTTTTATGATACGGAGCCGCCGCCAAGCCCTAAAACCTCTCGGGAGGGCTGATCTGAAGTCCGTTCGGGGCTCCGGAGAGGGGGATTCGTCGCCGTCATCATCATCAACCATCCCCGTCACCAATTTCATGATGCTCACCGCTGTGCGTGAGTAATTCCATAGTAGGCTTGCTGGACGGTGATAGGTTGGATGAGATTTATCATGTAATCGAGTTAGTTTTGTTAGGGTTTGATCCCTAGTATCCACTATGTTATGAGATTGATGTTGCTATGACTTTGCTATGCTTAATGCTTGTCACTAGGGCCCGAGTGCCATGATTTCAGATTTGAACCTATTGTGTTTTCATGAATATATGTGAGTTCTTGATCCTATCTTGCAAGTCTATAGTCACCTACTATGTGTTATGATCCAGCAACCCCGAAGTGACAATAATCGGGACCACTCCCGATGATGACCATAGTTTGAGGAGTTCATGTATTCACTATGCGCTAATGCTTTATTCCGGTTCTCTATTAAAAGGAGGCCTTAATATCTCTTAGTTTCCAATAGGACCCCGCTGCCACGGGAGGGTAGGACAAAAGATGTCATGCAGGTTCTTTTCCATAAGCATGTATGACTATATATGGAATACATGCCTACATTACATTGATGAATTGGAGCTAGTTCTGTGTCACCCTATGTTATGACTATTACATGATGAACCGCATCCGGCATAATTATCCATCACTGATCCGGTGCCTACGAGTTTTCCATATATTGGTTCTCGCTTATTTACTTTCCCGCTGCTACTGTTACAATCACTACATAATACCAAAAACATTACTTTTGTTGTCTTTACTTTTGTTGCCGCTACCACCACTATCATATTACTTTGCTACTAAACACTTTGCTGCAGATACTAAGTTTCCAGGTGTGGTTGAATTGACAACTCAGCTGCTAATACTTGAGAATATTCTTTAGCTCCCCTTGTGTCGAATCAATAAATTTGGGTTGAATACTCTACCCTCGAAAGCTATTGCGATCCCCTATACTTGTGGGTTATCAGGTTCAATCTTGCGGTGTCCTTTCCCAGTGACAGTAGGGGCAGTAAGGCACGTATTGTATTGTTGCCATCGAGGATAACAAGATGGGGTTTATATCATATTGCATGAGTTTATCCCTCTACATCATGTCATCTTGCTTAAAGCGTTACTCTGTTCTTTTGAACTTAATACTCTAGATGCATGCTGGATAGTGGTCGATGTGTGGAGTAATAGTAGTAGATGCAGGCAGGAGTCGGTCTACTTGTCTCGGACGTGATGCCTATATACATGATCGTACCTAGATATTCTCATAACTATGCTCAATTCTGTCAATTGCGAAACAGTAATTTGTTTACCCACTGTAATAATTATGCTCTCGAGAGAAGCCACTAGTGAAACCTATGGCCCCCGGGTCTATTTTCTATCATATTAATCTTCCATCAACAAGCTATTTCTTGCACCATTTTTATTTTGCTTTGTTTACTTTGCATCTTTATCATAAAAATGTTGGGGATCGTTGCAGAAATTAAATTTTTTCTACGCATCACAATGATCAATCTATGGAGTAACTAGCAACAAGAGAGAGGGGAGTGCATCTTTATACCCTTGAAGATCGCGAGTCGGAAGCGTTGCAAGAACGCGGTTGGAGGAGTCGTACACGTAGCGATTCAGATCGCCGCCGAATCCGATCTAAGCACCGAACAACGGCGCCTCCGCGTTCAACACACATGCAGCCCGGTGACGTCTCCTGCTCCTTGATCCAGCAAGGAGGAGGGAGAGGTTGAGGAAGAAGGCTCCAACAGCAGCACGACGGCGTGGTGGTGATGGAGTGGCAGTTCTTCGCCAGGGCTTCGCCAAGCTCACGCGGAGGAGGAGAGGTGTTGGGGTGGGGAGGGGCTGCGCCTTGGATGTGGTGTTGCAGCCCTCCCCTCGCCCCTCTATTTATAGGGAGATGGGGGAAGGGGGCCGGCCCCTCCAGATGAGATCTAGAGGGGGCGGCGGCCAAGGGGGAGGGGGATTGCCCCCCAAGCAAGGGGGGCGCCCCCTTTAGGGTTCCCCCAAACCCTAGGCGCATAGGCCCTAGCGGGGATGCCGCCCAGCCCACTAGGGGATGGTTCCCTTCCACCTACAGGCCATAAGGCCCTCCGGGGCAGGTGGACCCTCCCGGTGGACCCCCGGAACCCCTCCGGTGGTCCCGGTACAATACCGGTATACCCCCGAATATTTCCGGTGACCGTATGATGACTTCCCATATATAAATCTTCACCTCCGGACTATTCCGGAACTCCTCGTGACGTCCGAGATCTCATCCGGGACTCCTAACAAGATTTGGTAATCACATACAAATCTTCCTAATAACCCTAGCGTCATCGAACCTTAAGTGTGTAGACCCTACGGGTTCGGGAACCATGCAGACATCACCGAGACAACTCTCCGGCCAATAACCAACAATGGGATCTGGATACCCATGTTGGCTCCCACATGTTCCATGATGATCTCATCGGATGAACCACGATGTCGAGGATTCAAGCAATCCCGTATACAATTCCCTTTGTCAATCGGTACGTTACTTGCCCGAGATTCGATCATCGGTATCCCAATACCTCGTTCAATCTCGTTACCAGCAAGTCACTTTACTCATTCCGTAATACATGATCCCGTGACCAACTACTTAGTCACAATGAGCTCATGATGATGCATAACCGAGTGGGCCCAGAGATACCTCTCCATCATACGGAGTGAGAAATCCCAGTCTCGATTTGTGCCAACCCAATAGACACTTTCGGAGATACCTGTAGTGCACCTTTATAGCCACGCAGTTACGTTGTGATGTTTGGTACACCCAAAGCACTCCTACGGTATCCGGGAGTTGCACAATCTCATGGTCTAAGGAAATGATACTGACATTAGAAAAGCTTTAGCAAATGAACTACACGATCTTGTGCTACGCTTAGGATTGGGTCTTGTCCATCACATCATTTTCCTAATGATGTGATCCCGTTATCAATGACATCCAATGTCCATGGTCAGGAAACCATGACCATCTATTGATCAACGAGCTAGTCAACTAGAGGCTTACTAGGGACATGTTGTGGTCTATGTATTCACACATGTATTACGGTTTCAAGTTAATACAATTATAGCATGAACAATAGACAATTATCATGAACAAGGAAATACAATAATAACCATTTTATTATTGCCTCTAGGGCATATTTCCAACAGTCTCCCACTTGCACTAGAGTCAATAATCTAGTTCACATCACTATGTGATTGTAATGAATCCAACACCCATGGGGTTTGTTCATATCTCGCTTGTGAGAAAGGTTTATTGGTCAATGGGTCTGAACCTTTCAGATCCATGTGTGCTTTACAAATCTCTATGTCATCTTGTAGATGCAGCTACCACGCGCTACTTTGAGCTATTCCAAATAACTGCTCTACTATACGAATCCGGTTTACTACTCAGAGTCATCCGGATTAGTGTCAAAGTTTGCATCGACATAACCCTTTACGACGAACTCTTTTACCACCTCCATAATCGAGAAAATTCCTTAGTCTACTAGTTACTAAGGATAAGTTCGACCGCTGTCATGTGATCCATTCCTGGATCACTCCTGTACCCCTTGACTGACTCATGGCAAGGCACACTTCAGGTGCGGTACACAACATATCATACTGTAGAGCCTACGTCTAAAGCATAGGGGACGACCTTCGTCCTTTCTCTCTCTTCTGTCATGGTCAAGTCTTGAGTCTTACTCAATGCTCACACCTTGTAACACAGCCAAGAACTCCTTCTTTGCTGATCTATTTTGAACTCCTTCAAAATCTTGTCACGGTATGTATTCATTTGAAAGTACTATTAAGCGTTTTTTGATCTATCCTTATAGATCTTTATGCTCAATGTTCAAGTAGCTTAATCCAGGTTTTCCATTGAAAAACACTTTTCAAATAACCTTGTATGCTTTCCAGAAATTCTACATCATTTCTGATCAACAATATGTTAACAACATATACTCATCCAAAATTCTATAGTGCTCCCACTCACTTCTTTGGAAATACAAGTTTCTCATAAACTTTGTATAAACCCAAAATCTTTGATCATCTCATCAAAGCGTACATTCCAACTCCTAGATGCTTACTCCAGTCCTTAGAAGGATTGCTGGAGCTTTGCATACTTGTCAGCATCTTTCAGGATTGACAAAACCTTCTGGTTGTATCACATACAACCTTTCCTCAAGAAAATCATTGAGGAATTAATGTTTTGACATCCTATCTGCAAGATTTCATAAATAATGCAGTAACTGCTAACATAATTCCAACAGACTCTTAGCATCGCTACGAGTGAGAAAGTCTCATCGTAGTCAACTCCTTGAACTTGTCGGGAAACATCTTAACGACAAGTCGAGCTTTCTTAATGGTGACACTTACCATCATTGTCCGTCTTCCTTTTAAAATCCATCTGCACCCAACAGCCTTACGACCATCAAGTAGTTCTTTCAAAGTCTATACTTTGTTTTATACATGGATCTTCTCTCGGATTTTATGGCCTCGAGCCATTCGTTGGAATCCGGGCCCACCATCGCTTCTCCATAGCTCGTAGGTTCATTGTTGGCTAGCAACATGACTTCCAAGACAGGATTACGTACCTCTCTAAAGTAGTACGCATCCTTGTCGACCTATGAGGTTTGGTAATGACTTGATCCGAAGTTTCATGATCACTATCATAAGCTTCCACTTCAATTGGTGTAGGTGCCACGGGAACAACTTCCTGTGCCCTGCTACAAACTAGTTGAAGTGACGGTTCAATAACCTTATCAAGTCTCCATCATCCTCCCACTCAATTCTTTCAAGAGAAACTTTTCCTCGAGAAAGGACCCGTTTCTAGAAACAATCACTTTTGCTTCCGGATCTAAAATAGGAGGTATAGCCAACTGTTTTGGGTATTCTATGAAGATGCATTTATCCGCTTTGGGTTCGAGCTCATCAGCCTGAAACTTTTTCACATAAGCGTCGCAGCCCCAAACTTTTAAGAAACGACAGCTTAGGTTTCTCTAAACCATAGTTCATACGGTGTCGTCTCAACGGAATTGCGTGGTGCCCTATTTAAAGTGAATGCGGTTGTCTCTAATGCCTAACCCATAAACAATAGTGGTAATTCGATAAGAGACATCATGGTATGCACCATATCCAATAGGGTGCAGTTATGATGTTTGGACACACCATCACACTATGGTGTTCCAGGCGGTATTAGTTGTGAAACAATTTCCACAATGTCTTAATTGTGTGCCAAACTCGTAACTCGGATATTCATCTCTATGGTCATATCATAGACATTTTATCCTCTTGTCACGACGATCTTCACTCTGAAATTACTTAAACCTTTCAATAATTCAGACTTGTGTTTCATCAAGTAAATATACTCAGCATCTACTCAAATCATCTGTGAAGTAAGAACATAACAATATCCACTGCGTGCCTCAGCACTCATTGGACTGCACACATCAAAATATATTACTTCCAACAAGTTGCTTTCTTGTTCCATCTTACTGAAAATGAGGTCTTTCAGTCATCTTGCCCATGTGGTATGATTTGCATGTCTCAAGTGATTCAAAATCAAGTGAGTCCAAATGATCCATCTGTATGGAGTTTTTTCATGCATATCTACCAATAGACATGGTTCGCATGTCTCAATCTTTTCAAAACGAGTGAGTCCAAAGATCCATCAACATGGAGCTTCTTCATGCGTTTTATACCAACATGACTCAAATGGCAGTGCCACAAGTATGTGGTACTATCATTACTATCTTATATCTTTTGGCATGAACCATTCATTTTAGGTGCAAGACCATTGAAGGTATTATTCAAATAAACAGAGTAATCATTATTCTCCTTAAATGAATAACCGTATGGCGATAAACATAATCCAATCATGTCTATGCTCAACGCAAGCACCAAATAACAATTATTTCGGTTTAACACTAATCCCGATGGTAGAGGGAGCGTGCGATGTTTGATCACATCAACCTTGGAAACACTTCCAGCACATATCGTCATCTCACCTTTAGCTAGTCTCCGCAGCCTTTTATTTCGAGTTACTAACACTTAGCAACCGAACCGGTATTTATTACCCTGGTGCTACTAGGAGTACTAGTAAAGTACACAATAGTATACCGTATATTCAAAATACTTATGTCGACCTTGCCAGCCTTCTCATCTACCAAGTATCTAGGGTAGTTCTTCTTCAGTGACCGTTCCCCTCATTACAGAAGCACTTAGTCTCGGGTTTGGGTTCAACCTTGGGTTTCTTCACTAGAGCAGCAGCTGATTTGCCGTTTCATGAAGTATCCCTTCTTTCCCTTGCCCTTCTTGAAACTAGTGTTTTAACCATCAACAATTGATGCTCCTACTTGATTTCTACTTTCACAGTGTCAAACATCGCGACTTGCTCAAGGATCATCATGTCTATCCCTGATATGTTATAGTTCATCACGAAGCTCCAATAGCTTGGTGGCAGTGACTATGGAGAACCATCACTATCTCATCTGAAAGATCAACTCCCACTCGATTCAAACGATTGTAGTACTTAGACAATCTGAGTACATGCTCAACGATTGATCTTTTCTCCCTTAGTTTGTGGGCTTAAGAAACTTGTCAGAGGTCTCATACCTCTTGATGTGGGCACTAGTCTGAAATCCCAATTTCAGTCTTTGGAACATCTCATATGTTCTGTGACGTTTCAAAAACGTCTTTGGTGCCACAATTCTAAACCGTTAGCATTACGCACTGAACTATCACGTAGTCATCAAAACGTGTATGTCAGATGTTTCCCAACATCTACAGACGACGCTCAAGGTTCAGCACACTGAGCGGTGCATTAAGGACATAATCCTTCTGTGCAGCAATGAGGACAATCCTCAGTTTACGGACCCAGTCCGCATAATTGCTACTGTCAACTCTCAACTAAATTTTCTCTAAGAACATATCTAAAACAGTAGAACCAAAGCGTGAGCTATGACATAATTTGCAAAGACCTTTTGACTATGTTCATGATAATTAAGTTCATCTAATCAAATTATTTAGTGAACTCCCACTTAGATAGACATCGCTCTAGTCATCTAAGTGATACATGATCCGAGTCAACTAGGCGGTGTCTAATCATCACGTGAGACGGACTAGTCATCATCGGTGAACATCTTCATGTTGATCGTATCTTCTATACGACTCATGTTTGACCTTTCGGTCTTCCGTGTTCCGAGGCCATGTCTGTACATGCTAGGCTCGTCAAGTCAACCTAAGTGTATTGCGTGTGTAAATCTGGCTTACACCCGTTGTATGCGAATGTTAGAACCTATCACACCCGATCATCACGTGGTGCTTCGGAACAACGGACCTTAGCAACGGTGCACAGTTAGGGGGAACATTTTCTTGAAATTATTGGGAGGGATCATCTTATTTATGCTACCGTCGTTCTAAGAAAATAAGATGTAAAACATGATAAACATCACATGTAATCAAATAGTGACATGATATGGTCAATATCATTTTGCTCCTTTTGATCTCCATCTTCGGGGCGCCATGATCATCATTGTCACCGGCATGACACCATGACCTCCATCATCATGTCTTCATGAAGTTGTCTCGCCAACTGTTACTTCTACTTGGCTAACGGTTAGCGATAAAGTAAAGTAATTACATGACGTTTATGTTGACACGCAGGTCATAAATAAATTAAGACAACTCCTATGGCTCCTACCGGTTGTCATACTCATCGACATGCAAGTCGTGATTCCTATTACAAGAACATGATCAATCTCATACATCACATATATCATTCATCACATCCTTTTGGCCATATCACATCACACGGCATATGCTGCAAGAACAAGTTAGACGTCCTCTAATTGTTGTTGCAAGTTGGCTGCTATAGGTTTCTAGCAAGAACGTTTCTTACCTATGCCAAAACCACAACGTGATATGCCAATTTCTATTTACCCTTCATAAGGACCCTTTTCATCTAATCCGATCCGACTAAAGTGGGAGAGACAGACACCCGCTAGCCACCTTATGCAACTAGTGCATGTTAGTCGGTGGAACCAGTCTCACGTAAGCGTACGTGTAAGGTCGGTCCGGGCCGCTTCATCCCACGATGCCGCCGAATCGAAATAAGACTAGTAACGGCAAGTAAATTGACAAAATCGATGCCCACAACAACTTGTGTTCTACTCGTGCATAGAAACTACGCATAGACCTAGCTCTGATACCTCTGTTGGGGATCATTGCAGAAATTAAAAAATTTCTACGAATCACCAAGATCAATCTATGGAGTAACTAGCAACAAGAGAGAGGGGAGTGCATCTTCATACCCTTGAAGATCGCGAGTCGAAAGTGTTGCAAGAACGCGGTTGGAGGAGTCGTACACATAGCGATTCAGATCGCGGCTGAATCCGATCTAAGCACCGAACAACAGCGCCTCCTCGTTCAACACACGTGCAGCCCGGTGACGTCTCCTGTGCCTTGATCCAGCAAGGAGGAGGGAGAGGTTGAGGAAGAAGGCTCCAACAGCAGCACGATGGCGTGGTGGTGATGGAGTGGCAGTTCTCCGGCAGGGCTTCACCAAGTTCACGCCGAGGAGGAGAGGTGTTGGGGTGGGGAGGGGCTGCGCCTTGGATGTGGTGTTGCAGCCCTCCCCTTGCCCCTCTATATTTAGGGAGAAGGGGGAAGGGGGCCGGCCCCTCTAGATGAGATCTAGAGGGGGGGCGGCGGCCAAGGGGGAGGGGGCTTGCCCCCCAAGCAAGGGGGGTGCCCCCTTTAGGGTTCCCCCCAAACCCTACGCGCATGGGCCCTAGGGGGGGATGGTGCCCAGCCTACTAGGGGCTGGTTCCCTTCCACCTACATCCCATAAGGCCCTCCGGGGCAGGTGGACCCTCCCGGTGGACCCCCGGAACCCCTCCGGTGGTCCCGGTACAATACCGGTATACCCCCGAATATTTCCAGTGACCGTATGATGACTTCCCATATATATATCTTCACCTCCGGACTATTCCGGAACTCCTCGTGACGTCCAAGATCTCATCCGGGACTCCGAACAACATTCGGTAATTACATACAAATCTTCCTAATAACCCTAGCGTCATCGAACCTTAAGTGTGTAGACCCTACGGGTTCGGGAACCATGCAGACATGACCGAGACAACTCTCCGGCCAATAACCAACAACGGGATCTGGATACCCATGTTGGCTCCCACATGTTCCACGATGATCTCATCGGGTGAATCACAATGTCGGGGATTCAAGCAATCCCGTATACAATTCCCTTTGTCAATCGGTACGTTACTTGCCCGAGATTCGATCGTCGGTATCCCAATACCTTGTTCAATCTCGTTACCGGCAAGTCACTTTACTCATTTCGTAATGCATGATCCCGTGACCAACTACTTAGTCACAATGAGCTCATGATGATGCATAACCGGGTGGGCCCAGAGATATCTCTCCGTCATACGGAGTGACAAATCCCAGTCTCGATTTGTGCCAACCCAACAGACACTTTCGAAGATACCTGTAGTGCACCTTTATAGCCACCCAGTTACGTTGTGACGTTTGGTACACCCAAAGCACTCCTACGGTATCCGGGAGTTGCACAATCTCATGGTCTAAGGAAATGATACTGACATTAGAAAAGCTTTAGCAAACGAACTACACGATCTTGTGCTACGCTTAGGATTGGGTCTTGTCCATCACATTATTCTCCTAATGATGTGATCCCGTTATCAATTACATCCAATGTCCATGGTCAGGAAACCATGACCATCTATTGATCAACAAGCTAGTCAACTAAAGGCTTACTAGGGACATGTTGTGGTCTATGTATTCACACATGTATTACGGTTTCAAGTTAATACAATTATAGCATGAACAATAGACAATTATCATGAACAAGGAAATACAATAATAACCATTTTATTATTGCATCTAGGGTATATTTCCAACAAAAAATACGGAAAATATTATCTTATCATATCTATCAAGATCTCACTTTCGTAAGTGACCGTGAAAGGACTGACAACCCCTTTATTGTGTTGGTTGCGAGGATTTTATTTGTTTGTGTAGGTGCGAGGGACTCGTGCGTGGCCTCCTAGTGGATTGATACCTTGGTTCTCAAAAACTGAGGGAAATACTTACCTACTTTGCTGCATCATCCTTTCCTCTTCAAGGAAAAACCAACGCAGTGCTCAAGAGGTAGCAGCTGCCTCCTTCTTCGCATCCTCTTTCGCCTCGCCCTTCTCCACAAGGCTTGCGGCGTGACATTCCTCGGCGTCACGCTTCTCCTGCGAGATCTCCGCCCGGCACTCAGGTGTGAGGCTTTTGTAATAGGTGATCTTTTGCAAGATCATGGCGGACAACAAGGTCAGAGCGAAAGGGGAAGTGTACAGGGTAAGAAGTGGCGAGGCGAATCAAAGGGAAAGGAGGAAATGGGTGCGGCTAGGGTTCTCCCTCATCGTCCAGTTTAGATAGTGGGATTTGGCCCCTCGAACGGCTCGCTGGAGCAGTGACATGAATTTGGTATCACCAAACTAGTGATCTCCTTAATAGACCGATGGATTTTGGCGTGAGTCTCGCCCGTTTGTCCGACGTGGCGGACACGTCTAGGCGTCCGCAATCCACCCCACATATGGGTTGAGGGGTGTCGGAGAGCCCAGACGTATAGAACGGCTTTGGAGGGTCCGGTTGGACTACTTTATATCCCTCGCAGCGAGCGAGAAAGTGTCGCGTTGCTTAGGTCGGCAGGTGCTACATGGGCGATGGGCCTGGGCCGCATAAGCGAGTATTCTCGAGTGAGTGAGAGCGAGCGTAGGCGAATTTATTTTCGAGTTGTTTCATTTTCAATTAATACAAATTATGAATTCAAAAAAGTCCTCAAATTTGAAAAATGTTTCGTGCTTTTTTGTTCATGAATACAATAAAAATTCACGGTTTAAAAAATGTTCGCAAATTCAAAAAAGTTCATGAATTCAAAAAATGTTCTCATGAATACAAAAAATGTTCTCTAGAAATTTTAGAACATTTATTGAAATTTTCACAATTTTTGAAATTTATGAACATTTTTAAATTGTGAATATTTTCTAAAATTATAAGTATTTTTGAAATTGTGAACAATTTTGAAATTTAAAGCATTTAAAAAAACATGAAAAAGTTTCAAAATTGTGAATTATGTTAAAAAATAAAAAGAAACATAGAAAAAAAGAGGAGAAAACAATAAAAGAAAAAATATGCAGAACTTTCTACAAGGTTTTCCCTTTTTTAGGGGATCTACAAGGTTTTCCTAAAACTTGTCAGAACGGTTCGCTCGGTAATGAGCAGGCCCATGTCCTACGCTAGTGAGTGATCGGAGACTTAATGCTCACAACGAGCGACACATATTATTTGTGCCTTTTGGGTTGCGTTTCTTGGTCAAGGCGGGTTGTCCGCCCGGATGCTTAGGGTTTGGTTGTAGATGTTCTTACAGCTAAAGTGTACTTCTGCTCCAGAGCTCAAATGAGCTTGGTAAACAGTAAAATAATAATAATAATAATAAATCTGATTTTTTTTTGCGGGTAAAAGACTTGTATTGCTCAGAAACATTAGAGTTACAATCAGCAAGGGCTAGCTCTACAGCTACTGAAGGTCCTGAGCCAAACCAAGTCATAATCCTACCTTCAATCCTCGCATAAGAAGCTAGACTATCGCTAACCATATTCTAAGACCGACTAGCAAAAATAATACAAGATCTATGTAAACTCAAAAGATACTGAATCTCTCTTACAATGGCCGAATACAAGGATCTATCCACTTCTTGCACCTGAATCATCTTCGTGGCAACCATAGAACCCATCTCCACAATAATTGGCAGCTCGGTGCGTTGGATCTCCAAAGAGAGACCTTCCATGCATGCACATAGCTCCGCTTCCAACATCTCTGCAAGAGAAAAGCGCTAGACACGATGAAAAAATAATAGCTCCCTTGTCGTCCCTAAGGACCATGCCAGCACCAGCACTACCATTTTGACCAACCGATCCATTTGTGTTCCACTTGACCCAACCAGCATCCGGCAATTTCCATCGACCAATATGCATGGAATCTCTGGAGCTCACCACTGGTGCATCAATAGGAGTTTTACCCTTACCCTGATAGTTGCATATATCAGTTTTAAGTCCTAGCAGGGAACCGAGATAGCTCACCAGGAACCTTTTCGAGGACTCAAGCAGAGGTGGGGGTTTATGGTGGACCACCTCATTCCGGACAAACCAAGTACGCCACAAGGTCATCAGTAGCATGGATCGATCAACATCAGACATAGGATTCAACGCATACAACAACCACTCTTTCCCCGTGTGCTCTACCATATTGATATCTGGCAGGGACCAACATTCACCATTGTATGCCATAAATTCTGGCCAAGAGGGCACCACAAAAATGGATGAAAATTATCTTCAAGTTCTCTAGCACAAAGCGGACAGAGCTCGGATGTTTCGAGCCCTCGCTTGTGCTTATTCTGCCAGGTTGGCAAGGAGTCAACTGCCACCCTCCAAGCAAAGTTACAGACCGAAGGGGGTATGTCAGATTTCCATATCAGCTGCCAAACTTTTTGTCTACCATCCGGGGCCGAACTGGAGGTCGAATTTGCATGTCGATAAACCTCTTTAAACGCAAAGTTGTAGGCACTTTTCACAGAGAACACACCATGTTTGTCTGGCCCCCAAGCAATGATGTCTTCCTCCTATCTCGGGGATGCTCAAATTTTAGAAGTAAGGCCAGATTTCAAGAGCCGTTAGGATTAAGCAAATCCGCCACAAACCTGATTCTGCATGTGCCCTGAGTGGTAATCAATTTGAAACTGAATGGTCTAGGGATCCAGTTGTCGCGCCAAATTCTGATGCTTCAGCCATTTCCTACTCTCCAAAGAATCCCCTTCTTTAACAAATCCAGGTCGTGGCTAATCGCCTGCCATGAGGAAGATGCATTCCCACTAAACACTATATCCTCGGGTTTACCATCCGGGTAATATCGGGCCTTCAAAACATGCGCACAAAGAGTGTGTGGTCTAGTGATAAGATGTCAGGCCTGTCAAGCCAACATAGCGTGGGTGAAAAGTCGGAAATCCCTAAAACCAACTCCTCCTTTACTCTTCGGTTGCGTCAACCTATCCCACGAGCGCCAATGAACCTTCCTCTTCCCTAGCGTCGAACCCCAATAGTAGCTCCCGACCATTCTTGTGAGCTCGTCACAAACAGAGAGCGGAAGTTTAAAAACTCCCATAATATAAGTGGGAAGGGCTTGCGCTACAGGTTTAGTGAGGACCTCCCTTCCTGGCTGCGCCAAAAGTCCATCTCCCCGCTGTACCAAGCGTTTTGTTAAGCTCATTTGAAGGTTTTGGAACCGTCCTTTCGACAAACGACCATCTGGCGTTGGAAGCCCCAAGTACTTTTTCTCAAAGACCGTGCTGGACACATGCAACACCCCCCTAATCTCCTCTTGGATAGCTGTTGGGCATGCTTTCCCAAAGAGGATTGAACATTTTTCATAGTTCAGGCTTTGGTCGGTAGCTTTACTATACAATTCTAGCACAGACTTCACCTCCTCTGCTTGAATCTTTGAAGCTTCAAAGAACAATAATGTGTCATCCGCAAACAATAAGTGTGAGATACCAGGAGCCCGCCTACACACTTTAACGGGAGTAATTTCTTCAGTTGCAACCTTATGCTTAAGGAGAGAAGATAACCCATCGGCCACAAATAAGAATAAAAATGGTGAGAGAGGATCGCCTAGCCGAAGACCTCGCGACGGTGCGAATGAATCCAAGAGGGTTTCATTTAGTTTGACAGAGTAACTCACATACGTGACACATGACATTATCCAGTCCATCCATCTATGAGAGAAGCCCAGCTTTTGCATCACTCGCTTCAAGAACGACCAATCCACACGATCATATGCTTTTGAGAGATCAAGTTTATATGCGCAAAAACTCTTAGTGGGGTCCTTTTCCTGCTTAATGTGGTGAATACACTCAAATGCCACTAGGGCATTATCTGTAATTAGCCTGCTCAGTATAAAAGCACTTTGCTCATGGAAGATAATATTATCCAACAAGGGCCTCAAAGGATTTACCAAGCATTTAGAAATGACCTTGTATATAACGTTGCAGAGACTTATAGGCCTATAGTGTGTGAGCATGGTTGGGCTAGGAGTTTTGGGCACAAGAACAATGGAAGTTGAATTTACCACTTTCGGCAGAATCCCAGTATCGAAAATTTCCTTAACCGCCGCCACCACACCGGTCTTGAGCGTACTCCAATGCTGCTGATAGAATCTAGCTGGAAAACCATCCGGGCCATGTGCTTTTAAGGGACCAATCTGAAACATCGCATCCTCAATCTCCTTCTCACTAAAGGGGACACATAGTTTTTCATATCCTCCTCCGAAATCCTTGCTTCCAGCCAGTCAAGCACCTCTGATGCTTCTAGGTTTTGATCCGCTGAGAAAACTCTCTTGAAATACTCTGTGGCCATCCTGGACATCTCAACGAAGTCTGTATGGATGTTGCCAATACTATCCATGAGACTTCTAATTTTATTTTTCCTTGCGCGCCAAACCGCTTTACTCTAAAAATATTTGGTATTGTGATCCTCTTCTTTGAGCCACGAGATTCTCGATCTTTGCATCCAGAGCATCTCTTCTTGATAAATTAGTTCATTCATCTTATCCGTAATCCTCCTTATCTCCCGTCGATCCGCATTCATATGCATGAGTTCTTCTAGCTGCGATCTAGATTTAGCCAACTCCCGCGTAACATTACCAAACCGCTTATTACTCCATGCTCCAAGGGTGGCCATAGTTTTCCGCAGCGTTGTTTGCAGCATTTCCAGATTATCTACAGCCCCCACTGAATCCCAGGCCTCCTTGATGACCTTTGGGAGGTTCACATCTCGCTCCCAAAAGAGTTCATACCTCCTGGTTTTTGGTCCTGAATGATCCGTTTCCGGTTCACCTTTTAGCACTAGGGCTATATGATCAGAACATGGGGAGACCACGTGCACAATAGAGCAGAAAGGAAAAAGATTTCTCCATGCATTTGTCACTGTTGCCCTATCCAAACAAACTTGAACATTATTATTGCCGCTTATTTTATTATCATATGTGAAGGGGATCCCCGATAACCCCAAGTCCACCAACTCGCACACTTCCAGTGTATCTCTGAATGCCACCATTTGAGCCTCAGGTCTCGGTGTCGCTGATAAGTGCTCAAAATCCTAGAGAGCTTCATTGAAGTCTCCGACCACTAACCATGGATGATTACTGACACTCTTAAGGTTCTTTAGTTTTGTCCACATCATGTGTCTATTTTCAACCCGCGGTTCTCCATAAACACAAGTAAGCCTCCATTGCCCAGAGTCTGGATTAACACGCACTATAGCATCAATGTACCGGTCGTCCTTGTCCAGTATGCTAATATTGCAAGATTCGTGCCAAAACAGAGCTAGTCCACCACTCATCCCAATGCTATCTACTCCTTCAAAACCCTTCAAGCCAAGTCTGCTCCTGAGTCTCTTCATCTTATTCGTTGTTTGCCTCATCTCGCACAAAAATACAAATGTGGGGGAATGCGACTGCGAGATGGTCGTTATTTCTCGAACCATCTGGGTATTCCCCCCTCCTCGGCAGTTCCAACTCAGAAGATTCATTGGGCTTGGTGGCCCTCCTCGCCGGAGGCCGCCGTATTCATTGTCATTAAGATATTTTCTCCTCCCCCCTCTCTTCACCCTGCTTTCTTCTCTTCACAATAGGAACCCTGTCGGGTGTTGCATTTTGGGGAGTTCCATCACCACTTCTTTCAGTCCCACTTCCGTTCTCCAACAACATCACAGTGTTAGATACTTTCCCAGCAAGGTGCGGCAAGTGTTTCCCTCTAATATTTACTGAACCATCCGCATTAATGAGTCTCTTCCGAGCACTTTTACCATCTCCCCCCATTGGTCATGAGAAATATCCATATCAGCCTCCCTTGTGTCAACTCCCCTCCCACGGCCTCCTGCTACCCCAGTTCTCCCACCTCTATCCCCTCTTCCTCTTCCACCACTCCTCCCCCTCCTCTACCGACACCAAAAGTACCCCCTCCTCTCCCTGCTGTATTCGACCAAGCACCACCCCTACCTCCTTTACCATCATTTGCACCATCAGAGTCATTACTCCAGTGTAACCAGACCCCCCCACTCATAGTTCGCCGGGTCATGTATACCATCCCCGCACTCCTCCACGACATGTCCCATACAACCACAATAAAAACAGAAATCCAGCAGCTTCTCATACCTTACGGGGTATTTTTTTCCTCTCTTTCAAGGTGATAGGTACAAACCTCACCAATGGTAGGTTTACATTCACAAAAACCCTCACTCTCAGAAAATTTGAGGGGTTAATCTTCCCTTCATTTACCACCACTGTAAATGGTGGATCCCCGACCTTCTTTGCAACCTTCTCTGCTAATTCCTTCTTCCTTGTGAGACCATCCGGCAAGACTTTGATTGTCGCCCACAGCGGATACATATTAAGGGCACAGTCTGCCACATTAGTGAAGCCGTCATACTCAACTAACACAACGGGATCCCAATGAAGCCACGGTCCTCCCTCCATCACCCTCTTCCAATCTCCCAAACAGTGACATTGAGCAAGGAACAAATTCGGCCCTTTGATGTTGAAGGTGACACCCTGTGCACATGTCCAGGCGTTTCTCATGGAATTCAACAGCGCCGCGTGACTGAACGGTCGCAAAGTATGAACCCTAAATAGGGCAAGCCAATGAACCTCACTGATCAATTCATCCACCTCTCCCGAGAGATCCAGGTCCTCTTCCTCCTCTCCATGTAGATTCAGTCCTTCAAAGGCGTCCTCTAGATCAGGGTTTGGGCCATAATGGTCCCATCCTGCCTCTTCTTCCTCCTCTATACTTGCAGCATCTTCCTTCACCTCCCGATCCTGCTCACGACTTCCTTCAGGTAGATCGAAATCATGGCCTTCACCCCCTCCAGCAGCCTTGTCTCTATCCCCGCTACTTCCTATCCCCTGACCTTCCTTCGAACCCCCCGCTCCACTATCCCCGTCATCGATGTTCTCCATGCGCCCAGATCGCTGATCCCGTCTTGCAGACTTGATCGCCGGCGAGATCCAGCGAGAAGACGTAGCAACCATGTGGACTCTGGCGGCGCCGCCAGAGGAAAAGGTGGAATGTAGGAAAACCCTAGAGGAAAAGGGTTTTGGATAAAACTTGATGGAATGATTGTTTGATTAGACTTGAAACTGGTGCTAACAGAATCTTTTTGTGAAACATTGACAAAAATTTCAAGTGCTTGCAAAAAATCTTCATGAAATCACATCCCTATAAGGCATGGTAAAAAAACAAAATCAGTCCTCCAAAATGCTTTTGAAAGTAGCATTTTCAGAGTATCGATTTTGTTTTTTTGTCACGCCTTCTAGAAATGTGATTCCATGACGAATTTTTGCAAACACTTGAAACTTTTGTAAATGTTTGTCACAAAAAAAATCAAATTTTTTGTGAACAATCCGAAGCAATGTGAATGCTTAGATTTGCACCTTCAGATAAACAAAAGTAACCAGTGCTCCACCTAAATTCCAATAGCTTCATCAACAGATAATTCACAGTTGCCAGGCAGTATGTATGAACTGAATTTTTGACAGAGGATTCTAAAATACATGGATTTTCTCTACTCTGCCAGTCTATCTCCTCCAAAAAAGGCTTCCTTTTATATTGCCACCGAAAACAAAAACAATTACAGTTTTATCTTGTGAAATGTGTTCCTGAACACCAATGACCAGACCTCTACGGGCTACACCAGTTTACTAGCATAAAATGCTACAAAAACATCATCGGCGACAGGGCAGTCAGTTGTAGTATTCCACATTTTAAGATTGCTACTCTCGTGTAAAGCAAAAAAATCAAAGCAATGACAGCGAAAAACTACGTGTGCTATGATACTGTCAGCACCAGCCACTAGGACGTCAATTGCCTCGTGTTCCGTGATGGCGTGGACTTCACCTCCTCCGGGTTCGCGGATCCGGGGCTCTCCGACGTGTCCGAGCTACTGTTCTCGCCGACGTGCGCCTTCCCAGACCAGAGCTTGCTTAGCATCTTCGGCATCAGCATCACTTTCGCCTTGCCGGTGGTGGTGCTCTTGTCTTCGCCGTTCTTGTTGATGTCGCTGCTGGTGCTGCTCCTCTCGCTGCCACCGCAGTTGTTGGCGAGCCGCATCGACCTGAAAGAATTGATGTCGCTGGATGTCGGGACTCCACTACCTTCCTCTTCCGTTGTTGTTGTGGCTGCTGACCTGGAGCTGCCGTACGAGTTGCCATTCTCTCTGGGAAGAAGCGAATGAACAGCAGATGAAAGGTCGGCTCCAGAGTCACTCCTGGCAGAAGCGGCTGATGCTCGGACTTGCTCAAAGAAGAGAACTTGCACAACCACACGCAGAGGAAGCCGTTCATTCTGCACCGCGTGCATGCAGGCCTCCTGGGACAGCTTCTTGCAGTCCATCAATCCACATAATCTCTTCTTTTCGCTCTTTGATAGGCTGGGGTGCTCCTGTAAGCATGGAATTGCATGTAAGTTTCAAACTCCCAACAGCAGACATACTAACTGGAAATAGAAGATGTATATGAAAAATATTACCTTTAGATACATGTCGATGGCATGGTATAGTTCGTCATGCATTTGTCGGGACGAGGCAGACACCATTTCAGCAAGTGCAATGAACTTCAGAACAGGCAGGTTAGGGTCTTTAGCGATCTCACCAAGATATTCATCGATCAGCTTTGCAACTGCCAGCTTTGACGTGCTGGAAACAGAAGCAAACTTCTCGACTTCCACAATTTCATCATCATCTTGAAAAGTCATTTTACCATTATCACTATGATGTGACATGAACTGCTCTACTATTGCCATGATCAGGTCGACATTATACACGCCATTTTCAGCACTGGTTGCTGGTATAAGAAGGTCTGGAACTGAAGCACCATCCAGTTGGGTGCCTATTCTCTTTACCAAGTTATCACGATAAGACTCACCAGATTCCAGCAAGCATGCAGCATTTAGTAACTTGAGAAGAAAACCACATGACACTGAACCTTTTTCAGTGGGCAGCAGAAATACAATGCTTTCGAGAACTGCACGACGTTTTGTGCAATCAATTCCATTGCTCACGGCATCTTCAAGGGAACCAAACAGCCGTCGGAATGCATAGACTCTTAGTGCTTCTCCAATAACTACAGCAGGTGTTCTTCCCTTTGCCTTGATTGTTAGGAGCACACGCTTGTACAAATCCATTTCAAGTTCAGAAAGGTCCTCAACCCACCAGTCCTTAGGGACCATCTGTTGCATCCTGACACCATTCCAGTGAGAATCAACACCATTCTCGGATTGGAGCTTTTTTCTGTTGTAGGTGTATGACCACTCAACCTCTGACGGATCAATTGACGCCTTCGATGCAATAGAATCAATGCAGTGGTTGATTACCTTCAAATTCTCAGACCATGGCAGCAATGACTTCGTACTTTGCAGAACTATGATTGAGTCTTTCCAGGTGCGAAAAATGCTCGATGTCAAGAACACGTCAATTTTGTAGATAAGATTTCCTTTGTCAATGGTCTCAAACATTTCTAGGTACTCAGCTGCGCAACGAGCAGCAAGAACATTATATGCATTGAGTGTTACAATCATGCCGTAGCAGAACTTGGCACAAATTTCAAATGCAGAAGAACCACCAGGAATGTCAGATATATTCACTTCATCGTCGCTTTCCTCGTTACTTGAAGCTACTAATCTTTGCAACCGTGAACTCTTTGACAAAAGAGGGAACTGCAAATAATGTGCACAGCTCAATTATTTTAGATATAATAAAGTAAAGCTGCACTGGTAAAAAAACAGATGCTAACTTATTAAGCTCTACTCTATTATACTGCATAAAGTGCATGTATAAACAGTTCCTTCAGTTGCAAAATTACAATACAAGAGTATATGGTAGGAGTAATTGCTAAACATAGACAGCTGAGACTTCCAAAGCTTGAAAGCACTTCATGTTTCCTTTTTTTTTCTTTTGCCATTAGGCAATTTCTAGGTTGAAGCAATCATTTGTAAATGATATAACTGTGCACTGTAGAAGACCCACCAAGTTCTGAAATGTTGTGCTTAATCGAGGAGTGTATGTACAAATAACAAAGGATGTAATGCTCCAATTGATAAAGCATAATGAACAAAAAGGGGTCATCTTGTCAACCTTAGTGTAGCTTATAATTAGGTGTTCTACACCAAAGGATAGTCATATAAACCAGTAGCAATTCTGGTAAAATAATTTTTTAACAGCTCTAGGAAAGAGCCTTAGCAATTAGTTCATACTTAATAGCCAATATTAGTATTATGAATTCTTCTCAAAATGTCACTGCAATGTCACAGCATGAAAGCAACAATTTATACAGATAAGAAGTCGATACCTTGTGAAGATAAAACTTGACATCTCCTATGGAGATAACGATGTCTGTTGCCAGCTCTGTTGCAACAAACCTGAAAAGCACGTTAACACAACACTAGCGTCAAAGCTATTTAGTATAAATAGAGGCAAAGCATAGTATAGAAACTGATGAGATGCAAAAAAAAATGCAGGTCAATTTTCAAATAAAACAGGTGCATCGTTGGAATTGAAGGTCTTTACATAACCACAACAGATCTAAAAACAGTACTGAAAGAATTCCAGGCCGCATATATCGATATATGCCCGTATTTACATTTTCCCACTAGGCCACTACCTTCCTGCTCCTGTGTTTTTGTGTATGTACACATGTCATAGCTGTACTATGCAACTAGCATATTACCTAGGCATGAGTTATACAAGGGGCAGATGGTAGTGATGACATGTCATTATTCAATGAACAGTATATCAGTCAGGACACGAAGACTCACATCTCGCACATCATTACAAGAGAATGACAAAGGTGACAACTGTGAGGATATGGGCAGATTACCGGATCACACTATGTGTGGAAATGGCACAGTTCATAAAAGTGGGCCCACTATAATTCTCAAAAAGATCGTCACATATGTTGCACACAAACAATTGGTTACAGATCACAATGATGGCAAAGTAAATCCACAAAAAACAATAAATGGAGAGCTCAAATGAAAAATGAAAAATGAAACAAAATCCCAACCCACTGAATCAGCTAAAAGTAAGACAGCGAGTGACAGACCATTTACCTAAGCAAAGTACCACAAGCAACACTGGAGAAAGGTGTGGAAAGCAACTTCACATCTAGTCTAGTAGTATTGCGTATAACAAGTAATATAACTAATTGAACTGGCGCAGGACCAATGATTAAATAAATTGTACATAGCAAGGCAAAGAGAACTTAATTGAGCTCCAAGAATTCAATCTACAAGATGGACCACAAGGTCAATAACTAGCTCAATTATTAAAAATGAACACTAAACAAACTAAGAAAAGCATTGCAATCATTAAATCTGCACATGCCCTCAAAGTACAGAGGAGCTTAAGAACATATGCCACTAGCAGGAATTAAGGAAAAATTAACCTATAAAGAACATCAGTTGGATAGTTAGCCATCCGAATGTCAAGATACGATGCATCACAGCTAGGACTTAGGAGGCATGCTAGGCAACCAATTTTGTGAACATTGTTATAATGAGAAAGCAATCCAATCCGCATGGTAAATCTTTTAAAATTTAGTTGCTAAACATGACACGAATATAATAGCTGTACATATTATATAGATATATACCTATCTAGTTTTACCCAAATATAAAAGGTTTCATAGTGTAAATTTGTAACAGTAATGTCAATACTTCACAATGATTGGACGTTTTGCGCAGATTCCCAAACTCATACTAGTAACTGAAATCAAAGAAATGGCACCGATGGAGCATGCTCACATCCTTTTCTTCCTGTTTACGAAATGGAGCCCAGGAAACTACAGATCAAGGCCAGTATTCCCCACCACAGAGCTAATTAATTGCTGATCGCATAGGACCAGTAACCAGTATGATTGGCCCCCTTTAGCGACTTCTTTACTTGGAATTTATTTCAAGAAACAACCAAAACACGATCCCCTCCATTCTGGCAAATTTGCAGAACGAAGACGCATACTAAAGCCAAATCTCTCTCAAGCGAACAGATCTCACAATCCCAACCACAAAATTGTTGCCGTCGTCCAACAGGACTGGTACTAAACTGGAGAGCAAGGACTAGATGAAGTAAAAATGTCAACAGAATCTGAAGAAACTCTGAGGAAGAACAGAAGCAAATCAACTAACCTGATATTGCTGCCCTCTGTCTGAAAGACATCCGGCTTGGAACCAAGCTTCATATGCTTCATTGTGCCACACCGAGAAATAGCCTGCAAATCTCCTCCCCTTTTTGCTTTCTCTCTAGCTCTTCTACTTTCCCCTACCTCACCAGTCACCACCGAATGGGAGCCAAGAAGGAACGCCTCAACAAACCCACAACACTTGACCCATCAACAAAGTACCAAACCGGTGGCCACCATTGAAAGGACAACACCAACAACTGGTGATAAAGATCCACGCCCAACTGTCCCCCTTTGAACCGCGGCAGAGCCCCCACCAAATCAAATCAGGTCAAGAGCCCAAGCAGACCTCCCTCCCTCTAGATGAGTAAACTAGCCGGCAGTTGCATCAAGATCTGGGTCCGGGAGAGCACAACGGCAACAAGGACTCCTCCTCGTCCAAGCTGGATCACACAAGGAGAGGAGTAAGGGGCAGCACCTGCAGAGCACAAGGGCAGCATCTTGAGGTGAGGGGACAGCGGGAATAATCGGTGATGCAATGTTGGGAGACCATGGGAACAAGCACCAGTGAGGGGAGGAATCTTATCTTGGTTAAAATCACAAGCAAGCAACATGAATGGCACAGACAGGTTGCAAGATGAGAATAATTTAAGGGTGTGGCACATGTAGGCAGTCAAACAGTGGTTATAGAATGGCAATCCGTAGACCACTGGTTTGGAGGGGTTGCTTCTCCTCTTGGTTGGCAGCAAGATCGAAATGTGCATAAAGAAATTGACATAATCTGATTTTTCTAGGTAAATTTTGGCTAAGGAGGAAAGACCTTATAATAAATCCGAAATAGGAAAATGGAACATAGGATTATGAAGTTTCTCGTATAAAAAATACCACAAAAACTGTAATACCGGGATTGACAAATAATGGCACATGTCTCAACAAAAAATCACACTTTACCTCGTGCTACAGAAAAAAGAAAGAGAATAATTTGCAATTTACTTTCAGTTAACAAAGAACGCAAGTTCAGTTCAGTAGTGCCTAACAAAGGGAAAGGATGATCAACAGAACCCTTAGAAAAATCTTTTAGAAAATAAACTGCAAACAAATCCGCGACAGAAAAAATGGGTGTATTGGGGACAGACTAAACGTTGGGATTAGATCGGCTGCATGGAATAAATCAATCGAAACGAGTTAGGGATCCGTCACCAGCAAAAGAAATGAATCAGCGGAGGGCGACGAAGATCTTTGTTGCGCGGGGCTGCGGAAGGAGACGCCTGGCGGCGGAGGGGGAAGAGGAAGGCTCCGTCCGATCTCGACGGCCCTAGACAGTGGACCCGGCGAGGAGAATACGCCGCCTCTTCCTCTGCTTCTCATCAGACGGAGGTGGAAGGGAGGGAACCAGTGATGGGAGGAAAGAAAGGCCTTGGTTGGCAGAAACCAACAGAAAAGCGCAGAAGAAAAGGCAGCTTTTTAGGACAGGGGAAACGACCAAACCAACACCAAGAAACATTCCCACCGAACCACCACCACTACTGGATACACTCCTCCAACTCATTGTCGGAGTAGCGTAGAAATAAACACTTCAATAATACACCATTTCATCTCTTATTGGACGGGAAAAATGCGCGGCGGCGTCGAGCTTGCCTGCTGAACTCACGATAGACAGAGAACAAAAATCCAAACCTTGTTTGAAGGGGGAAAAGAAGAACTGGCAGGGGCTTATAATTACCTCACAAAAGTTGTGAGTTGGGTGGATGCGATCAAGCACAACGCTTGAGTTTCTTGGCGTCGATCCGCCGCCCGGCCGCCGCTGGTGAGAGTGTCTTTCTTGCGGAGTGAGCTGAGTTTGGTGGTGCCTGCTTCTGCTGCTGCTGCTCTAACGCAGGGCTAATGGATTTGGTTTTTTATCTTGAGAAAAACTGGTGGGGGGTGCCGGGGTGGGGTGGCAAAGCCTAGTTCATGGGCTCTGCGAATGGACTGTTCTGCCCCTCTAATTGTTCTCTTGCTGCCCCTCCCTTTCTCCACTGGTTCCACACAACTGCGTTTATAATTATAATCCTGTTTTTTTTTTCTGCTTGTCCTTCTAGTTTTGGTGGATTCTTTTATGCAGTCTCGTTTTCTTGAGAATATATGTGGTCTCATTTTGTGTGTGGGGAGTGTTGCACAGTTCAGGCCAGGCACTTTTTCTCCGGGATGAAAATCAAACATGCTGGTAATCCTTAATCAAGACCGAGGGGTCAGTCAACCCGTTGTATTTTTGGACATTCACAATTTTGAAGCCCGGTGGGAATTTATGTTCAATGACTTCATCTGTGGAACACCTCGGGTACGGGGCGATGACGTGACGCACATCAGAATTGCCCACATCCCCGTACTTGGTGCAGTCTCACTGATCGCGGTATTTGGCCTGATAGATGGTCCGAGGAGCTGGGACCTCGGGTGGGGAAGGGCGTCTGCTTGAACCACCCATGCCAACTGATGGGGCATTTCTATTGCGTCGTCGGTCCGACGCCTTGGGGCGTGCATGCTTGTACCATGCCTTCAACCGTTAGGGGGAGGTCGGTTTTCGGCATGCTTGTGCAATTTGGCCCACTGGCGCTTGGATGTTGCACTTCCGTCGGCGGTGGCATCGAGGTCTTTCATCAGGTTCTTGTAGTAGCTAGGTGGTGCTTTATTGTTCGTCGTCTGCTTCAACTTGGCCTTGAACACTTCCTAGGCTTGGAAGAGCTCGTTCCAACGGTCGCCCATATACTCTTGCTCTTCCAGAAGTCTTCACTTCTCGTTTGTTATCTTGTTGGACATGCGGACCAGCCTTACCTCAACGCGTCGTGGTTGGGGCTGTTAAGCGACTCTTTGGGATGCCAATGTCCTCGGCACCGAGGTTGTTGTCCGGTTCTTCAGCATTGTCATTGGGATTGGCAATATTGCCCTTGTTGTTATTATTCTCGTTGTTGCTGTCGTTGCCGTCACCGCCTCCGCCGTCGTTTGTATTGCCCCCGGGTTGTGTGGAGTATCTACCATATAGATGACGTATGTGGAGGTTGATGTCCACTTGCCAGTGGGTGTGGTGGCCGTTGGTAGGCTGCCCGAAGACTCGCAGACCTCCTCGTCCATGTCGTCAACCTTGTCTGAGCCGCTCATGAGGACCTCGGTCAGGTCTTCATCATTAGCGACAAGGTGGGTTGGTCAAAATAATCCGACCTTTCCACGTGACTCCCAGATCCGATCATGGACTGAATGCTGGTCATCTGATATTGTGAGCCTCTAAATCCGATCTAACATCTCAGGAGGGATTTCTCGCATTCTTCTAGGGATTGATCTGACATCGGTGTCAGGGGAGTTTTCCTAAGATTCGATCTGACCTAGATCCGGGCTCTTCACATGGGGCCAGATCCGTTGTCTAGCTTTTCAGGGTGTGTCATAAGATCTTGACTTATGTTCAGATCCGACGAGAGATCCTCACACTTGTCCTGAGCCTGGCTCAACATCGACGTGAGGACCGGTGCTTCTTACCGCTCCTCAATCTAGTCTGACACTCGGCTTGAGAAGACTAGCTCTCCGCGTCCGCGTGAGTACGCGGTGTACTCTATGTTGCTGAATCTGACAACCCAGCCTGGAGCAAAGGTCTTGACTTGACCTAGATGATTGGTCGAGTCAGAGAAAGGAGCGACGTTGCCGAAGAAAAAGATTTGGCCCGGTACGAAGGTCATGCCGGTGCCAATATGCTCGCCCATCTTGATCCCCATCGAATCTCTACGACAACTCAACGGGGGCCTATATGGGCCACCAATGATGGAGTCGAATCTGACAGAACTTGGGTAGAGGGTTCCAAGTTAGTAGTCTTGACACGATGGTAACAGGGACACAAGTTTTACCCAGGCTTTTGGCTCACCTAAGAGATAAAACCCTACGTCATGATTGTGTTGTATTGATTTGGGGTGCAGTACAAACTACAAGTGATCTACCATGAGATCGTTGTGTATTGTCTACGAGCCCTACCCCTCATTTTATATAGGCACCGGTGGGTCTAGCGTTACAACCTAGTCGGTTAAGTACAATATGAACATGTTGTAGACAACCTCCAAATGTCTTGTAATATGCGTCAAGTCTTCGGGAGACTTCCTTCCATACGATGTGGGTTGCCTTGATGTGGCCCACTAGTGAACCAACATGGGGGTCCTTGGACGTCCCACCTGGGCGGGAGGCGGCGTGGTGAGTGACCCCCAATCTAGGACACCACCAATCTATTACAAATGGTCTCCCCTCGCACTTGACCATCTACTGTGCTTTTGGTCTCTGGACTATACATTTGGTCAGTTCTATATCTATTTGGTCAAATTGCTCTTCTAATTGGCTTTGATGGAGTCCCTTGGAATTTTTTGCTTAGGGAAATGCATCAAATACATTTCCCTTTTGGGGAATGCAACATTTTTATTATAACCCAAATCTCTTCTCTTGTTCTATCTGTCTTGCAAGTCTTGAAGACCATGAAGAAAAGAAGAAGAATATCAAGAAGTCTAGTATATGTTTAGTTTAGGACTTCTCCTACTTTTTATAATAATTATTATTTTACCAATATATTGGTTCATAAGAACTTTGTAATTGTATTTGTATCAATAAAGCTTATTATTTCTTTATCCATATTGTATAATTTTGCAATTTCACTTTGTAATGATATTCATTATCAATAAAGTTTATTGTTATTATTTCCATTTTCTATCAAACTTTGGTAATATGTCTTTGGAATAAGAATTAATTCCATTATTAATTCTTATTATTTTATCAATTCATTTGGTCATTGGATTTTCAATTCGATATTTGAATTGTACTTTATGCATATCGATCCCTATGTGTTATATTTTTTGAATTGTGATCCAAATGTTTAAAAACGAGCAAAGGTCATGCCTAAATTTAGAATTTTTGTCCAAATTCTCCTAAATTTAAAATAAAGTTTTAAATTTACCCCAAGTTTTGGATGCACGAATGCAATGCTTAGTTAGAAAAATATCCCTACTCTCTCTAAACTACGAGACATTGCTAATAAACATCAGATAACTTGCTATAACTATAATGCTAATATAATCTTTCAAAACCTTTTTACATCCATATGAATTCATTTTCATACATTGACCACAAAATTTTGATTTTATGGACCACATAGGAGGTAGGTGCAGCATCAATTTTACCTTTCACGAATGGACGCTGAAGATTAAATGTGTGTCTTACCCAGGAGAGAAGTGGATCATCTTGAATAACAATTATTAATAGATGGCTAATAAGAATTTTTAGGGACATTCACATTTGTGCCCCTAACTCGAACCCACTACTCAAACTTACTCCTAACTTTTTCATGTGCTCAAATTTGCCCCTAAAAAGCATTTTAGGTTACAAGAATGCCCTTCCATCTGGTCAAAGTTGTTTGACCGAAACTTTGAAAATTCATAGCAAATTCATACGAACTCAAAGGAATGCAAAATAAGATATCAAAATGTTCATAAAACATCACCTATATGCACATGTCATTTACGTTCATGCATAAGCACTCTATAAAGATTTTTAGGGTTTATAACATTGAAAAACTATTTAGGGTGAATGCAAATAAATGCACGTGTAGGTGATGAACGTAAATGGCATGCACATATAGGTGATATTTTTATGAACATTTTGATATCTTATTTGCATTTTTCCAAGTTCATGTGAATTTTCAATGTTTCGGTCAAACAACTTTGACTAGCTGGAAGGGCATTCCCATGACCTAAAATGCTTTTTAGGGGCAAATTTGAGCACATCAAAAAGTTAAGGGTAAATTTGAGAGTGGACGCAAATTAGGGGCATAAATGTAAATGTCCCGAATTTTTATATCTATATCAACTTGATGCATTAATAAAATAATTCTTTGCTAATATATAAAAATCTTAGGGCATCTCCAATGTGGACCCTCAAATCGGCCCTATACGTCCTTTATTTAAGTGAAGCATCTTGACTAAAGGCTATCACAATGTATGTACCTTAGCCATATCATATGTATTAAACATTTATCAGATACAACACTTACAATGTCTTTTATCTTTGTGATGTATCTAAAGGAGACGTCGTTTAATGCGAGTAGTGAGGGAATATATAGTATGTGTGGTTCAATGCTAAGAGATATACCTAGATTAAGGTACCATATAACTATAGTGCTTCATTGGTCGCTACATCATCATTTTTTCCTCGCTAGCATGTTTTAGTTAGGGTTGATCTCATTGCATTGGGATTAACCAAATTTTAACCTTCATCGAGGTCAATAAGAGAATAAAGTATTATCTTGCCTTGCAAATTTTAAGTGAAGCACTTCAGAACATGTATAGTGGTCGGAGAAGATAGTGTTTTTCTTAAGCCTTGATTCCATATAGAGATGGCGATAATAACATACACTGTAAAATAGATTATTTCTTAGTGTCATTTCTATTAACCTTTGGAAGCATGGATGTTTAAAATAAAAATAGAAAATATAGCCAAGAGATAACATCTTGTCAAATGCAGAAACATCTTGTCTTAAGTGTTAAAAGATGGCAAACCCTTTTTAAAGTCTCCTCTTTTTTAGCTCGGTACTCATAGCACATCAACACGTCTACACTATCAATGAATAACTTTAAATATCAGTTGTTCGATGAAGCCAATCCGGCCGGGGGGTGGCAGATCCGAGCACTATGTGACAATGGAGGAGCTTGAGCTTGATTCGGGAGGGATGGGTTGGGGGCAAACAATGTTGGGGAAAGTTGCATGGAAAACAAAAAAATTCTACGCACACAAAAGATCTATCCATGGAGATGCATATAAACGAGGGGGGAGTGTGTCTACGTACCCTCGTAGACAGTAAGCGGAAGCGTTTAGTAATGCAGTTGATGTAGTCGAACTTCTTCATGATCCAACCGATCAAGTATCAAACGTACGACACATCCACGTTCAGCACACGTTCAACTCGGTGATGCTCTCACCTTCTTGATCCAGCAAGATGGTGAAGTAGTGGATGAGTTCCGGCAGCACGACGGCGTGGTGACGTTGGTGGTGATGCTATCTCCGCAGGGCTTCTCCTAAGCACTATGAAAATATGATCGAGTTACGAAAATATGGAGAGGGGCACCGCACACGGCTAAGAGATTGACGTGGGCTATGTGTGGCGTCCCTTCCCACATATATACAGGTAGGGGGAGGGAAGAGCGGCCAAGGAGGCGCCCCAAGTGGGACCGAATCCTAGCCCCCCTTGCCTTTCTAGGCATGCGGGGAAAGGCAGGGGAGGGTGGCGCCCCCCTTTCCTTTCTCCCATGTGGAGGGGAAGGCGGGAGGGGCTAGCCCTTCCCTTTCCTTCCCTAGGGCCGGTGGCTAGGGAGAGGGGTGCGCCGGCCCCCTTGTGGGCTGGTGTCTCTCCCCTTGGTCCATTAGGCCCATAGACCTCCCGGGGGTGTCCGGAACCCCTTTCGGTGACCCGATGACTACCTGGTGCACTCTGAAACTCTTCCGGTGTCCGAATATCATCGTCCTATATATCAATCTTTACCGCCGGACCATTCCGGATCTCCTCATCATGTTCGTGATCTCATCCGGGACTCCGAACAACATTCGGTCACCAAATCATATAACTCATATAACACGATATCGTCAATGAACATTAAGCGTGCGGACCCTACGGGTTCGATAACTATGTAGACATGACCGAGACACCTCTCCGGTCAATAACCAATAGCGGAACCTGGATGACCATATTGGTTTCTACATATTCTACGAAGATCTTTATCGGTGAATCGTTATGACAACATATGCAATTTTGTCTGTCGATATGTTACTTGTCCGAGATTCGATCATCGGTATCTCTATACCTAGTTCAATCTCGTTACCGGCAAGTCTCTTTACTCGTTCCTTAATACATCATCTTGTAACTAACTCCTTAGTCATTTTCCTGCAAGCTTATTATGATGTGTATTACCAAGAGGGGCCAGAGATACCTCTCCGATACTCGGAGCGACAAATCTCAATCTCGATCCATGCCAACTCAACAAACACCTTCAGAGATACCTGTAGAGTGATACGTCCATTTTGCATCATGTTTACCTACTGTTATTTATAATGTTTTTATGCATAATAATGCTTTTTGGAGTAATTCTAATGCCTTCTCTTTCATAATATGCAAGGTTCACACAAAGAGGGAGAATTACGGCAACTGAAAATCTGGACCTGGAAAAGCTACGTCAGGCCACCTATTCTGCATAACTCCAAATAAGATGAAACTTAATGATGATTTTTTATGGAATAAATAAGAAATACTGAAGCAAATAACTACCGGAGGGGGCCACCTGGTGAGTTACTCTCATTGAGATGGCGCTCCCACCTTCCACCTCGGCTCCCCCACCCTCTCCGGCGATCTGCCTCATTCTCCACTAACTTCTGGATTCTCTCCGATCATCTGTTCCGGTGTTCTTTTGGGATCAAGGTAATACCCATCTAGTATGGGTTCGCCTGGTGGATCTACCCTTGGCTTGGATTTCTCCAAGGGTAGGGTTTTTGCAGAAGAGGTCTTCAGATCTACTGGACATACGGTCCACCCTGCCGGGCACAGGAGGTCATTCATCTTAGTGGTTTCATTCAGCCGCCATGCTTTTCGTCTCTCGGAGGATTCTGTGGCCGCGGTTTTGGAGGCAGTAATTGGAGGTTCGGCAATTGATCTTCAGGTTCTTCACATCAAGGATAAGGTTTACTCCTTTCATGTCTCTTGCAAGCAAGTTGGTTTTCTTATTATGGATCTCCGTTCCTATGCATGCGATCTGTTCAAATGCTATTTTCATCTGTGGGGAAATGGGGGGCCTAATTGGATTAGAGAGCTCCGGATCTGGAGGAAGGAATGTGACGCCGAATGGATTCTAGTTAGTCCTACTAAGCGTCGTTCATCTTTAGGTCTTTTGGCCATGAATAAGCCTCCGGTTAGATCAGCTCTTAAGACTGCTCCTTCTGCTCGTAAAAAGCTTTCTTTTGCCACGTTTGAGCGATACTCTGCTTGCAAGGGATATAGATATCCGGCTACGCAAGAGTGCATTGATTTCATGACAGATGCGGGGTATAATCTTCCTGCACATGAACGTGTAGTCATACATCCATCGCCACCCATGGACTTGTGTTGGACGGTGGCACGTCCACCTATCATTTTTGGAATAGTTACTCCCTTGCCGGCGTTGAGCCGGCCGGAATCTGCTTCACTGGTAATTGATCCGGTTTTGGAGGACCATTCCCCTGTGCATGCAGAATTCTCGCTCGACAGTTGCGTAGAGGCGGGATTATCGCCAGTTCAAAACATTTGCCCGGATTCTGGCCCAGAGGCTTTGGAGGCCCGTCGGGATTCTACCTCACCTTCAATATTTGGCCCATCTGCCTCTGGGCCTTCGAGCCCATCTCCTTCTCACCGTCCGGATATCCCCTCATCTCAAGAGGCAGCCAGACAGTTTGATGCCATGGTCGATGACATGGTGGACCGTGTGATCACCTGTACTATTTGCTCTCAGAAGGGCCACATGTCAACGACTTGTGGAAGGCGAGTAGTCTGCACGGCTTGCTCCCGTCCTGGTCACTCTAGCCAGGCCTGTAATGATTTCGCGCGCTCCAATGGATTGGTTTGGAGGCCAATTTCGGTTCAACAAAAAACGAGTTTATTGGAATCTGCTGCTACTCATGGGAATAGAGCCGGAGTTATTGGGATAGACTGTCCAGTCCCATCGCCGCTGCCTCCATTGCATCTTCCCTTACCCCAAACCACCGAAAACCCCCAACAAGCTCCGGGCTCTTCTATGGCGAACTACGAGCTCGATCCACAACGCTTTGTGCCCCCTGGACATCTCATCATCGATGGCGGCGATCGTCGGCTTCCACGCACCTTCTTCACGCCCGCAACGCGTCCGCCCCGCCGGCATGAGGACTACATGGTTGCTGAGGTGATGCCGGTGACGGAGGGGCCGTTCGGCCCGGTGCGGAACGAAGTCATCCAGTTTTTGCAGAATAGAGGTATTATGGTTCGATCTGCTCAGCCGTGGTTTCATGGGATAGGTCTGTTTCAGGTCAGGGATCCGACTGTTAGATATACCCTAGTTCAGCATGCACCTTTTCCTTTGGGCAATGACCGTTTTGTCAGATTTATGAAGCATGATGAGGGAGATAATTTCAAAGGAACACACGGTTTTCGTAAGGGTTGGTTAATGTTCATTGGAATTCCTCGGGTTACCGCACCACTGAATACATCTCGCAGGCTGTAGGCACTTTCGGAAAGTTTATTTCTTGGGACAGTGAAGACCCTTATCTTGTCCGGACTTTGGTTGAAGCTAGTTTCCCAGATACGCCTTTGGTTCCAAGGGATGTGGTTTTTGGTGATTATGCAGAGTATGGAGGTGCTCAAGTATCTTGGACGGCCGCTTGCTATGTTCTTGGCGCAGATTTTGCAGACCAGATGCCAAATGACGAAGACCCTATGCCGCTCGATGGAAATCCTCACCCTTTGCGTGGCAATATGGTGCCTGATAATCTGATGTTTGCCTTACCTCCATACCCAATGCTGGGTTGGAATGATGCACCTCTCGCTCCGCCGCCTCCACCGGTCAATAACGAAGCGCCTGCACCTGGTTGAGGCAATGCCCTGTGGGAAGATGAAGCTGACAATGTGCCACCTGCTGCTCCCGAACAGGATCAAGTTTCAATAGTAATTGATCAGCCAGAAGGGTCTATTTCTGTAGAGCAGCAAGAACAAGAAGGTGAAATCCAGCAACAACATGATTTGCCCCTTAACCCTGTCCTTGAGGAGAATCAGTTAGCCATTGTGCCCTACCATCCCCCTATGATTCAGCAGCATCAGATTTTTATTGGCATGGCACGTATTGTGGCAGGACCTCCTCCTCCCCCGGAGATGATTTGGCAAAGGTCTTTCCAAAACCTTATGTTTGATTTCTCTGTCAAGGAAGTGCCAAGATCTATCTTCCCCAAGCCGATGGGCACAATCATCTACTCCAAGAGGTCGTGGTCCATTGCCTTTGATGAATCAAGGATGATTAGTTGTTTGACTGCTTCACTGCCTCTTGTTCCTGCTGTCAGAAAACCTGTGCAGAAGCGCCCTGTGGCCAGAGCTTTATTTGAGGCGGTGCCTGCTGTTTCGGAGTCTGTTTCTGAAGAAATTGAGACTGCTAGTTCTGCTCTTCCAGTATCAGTTCAATCAACACCTTTGTTCTCTGTGGAGCAATCCTCTGCTCGTAAGCGGCGAGACAAGAAGAAGACTCCCGTTGTTGATACGTCACTAAGGCGTTGCACTTAGAGCGCGGCAAAGTTAGATGGGTACAAAAACGTGGTCTTTGAGCAACTTTCTCTGCAGCCATCTAAAAAGCGCCCCGTGCAAAGCCCATGGAGGACAAGGCCCAGTCCACTACTGCGGATGATACTGAAGACGCTCGGCCCACTGCACCACCTCACACCCCGCTTCATGTTCTCCAAGCTGTGGGGGCGCAGTTGGAGGTTGATCCTGCGCTCCTAACGGTGGACAAGCTTATGGCTAATCCTCAGGAGAACTCATCTACATCTTCCAATTAGTTTTTATGTTACTTTATATGCCAAGTCTGATGGTGCTGGATGTGTCTGTTTTTATTACTGTTGAACTAAGTCCGGGCTGGGAAGTGACACTCTGGGGTACTGAATTTAGCTTTATTTTGGAGGGTGTGGCATTATGTGCCACACTTTTATTACTTCTATACGCAATGGTTATCCATGAATCGTGTCACAACGCGTAGTTGGAAAGTTTTATCCTGGAATGTTTGTGGTCTGAATTCAGAGGCTAGGCAGCGCTCTGTCAGGGAGAAAGTGATAGAGAGTCAGTGCTCAGTGCTTTGTTTGCAGGAAACTAAGTTATCCCGTTGCTTGCGCTCTATCATGAAAAGCATTTGTCCTCAAGGGTTTGATCAATTTGTTGAGTCTCCCTCTAGCGGAGCATCTGGGGGCCTCTTAACAGCGTGGCGATCTGATATGTTCCGTGGCACCCTTCTCACAGTTAAACCATACGCTATTGTTATGCATTTTACCTCGGCCCATAATAATGAACAATGGTTTCTGGTTAATGTGTATGGTCCATGCCAGGGTGAGTTGCGAGATGAGTTTGTCTCCTGGATTTATAATTTGGACATTGATCCGAATGAAATGTGGATGTTAATGGGAGACTTCAACTTCATCCGTTCCATTGAAAATAGAAATCTCCCTGGGGGTGATATTAATGATATGTTCATTTTCAATGAAATAATTGGCCATTTGGGATTGTTAGAACTTCCTCTAAAAGGACGTAAATTCACATGGTCTAACATGCAAGACAGGCCACTCCTGGAACAGTTGGACTGGGTTTTTACTTCTGCAAGTTGGATTAACATATATCCCATGACCCAACTGACCCCTTTGGCAAAGACTACGTCTGATCATGTTCCTTGTCTGGTGGCCATCAGTACAGCAATTCCCAAAGCACATATCTTCAGGTTTGAAAACTTTTGGATTCATCAGGCAGGCTTTATGGAATGTGTGCAGGAGGTGTGGGCTCGCCCCAGTCGTAAGACTCATATTTCGGCAATAATTGTGGACAAACTGAAAGCTTTGAGGTTTGCTCTCAAGAAATGGCAGAAAGGTTTATCACACATCAAAAGGTTGATTGAGAAGTTTAACTGGGTAATTCTTTGGTTGGACAATCTTGAAGATAAGAGATCTTTATCCAGGCCTGAGTTTAACTTCAGAAAAATAATTAAAATGCACCATGAACACCTGCTTCACATGCAATACTTGTACTGGAGGAAAAGATGTACAATTAGGTATATCAAAGTGGGAGAGGAAAACTCCAAATTCTTTCAGGCCATGGCAACTGAAAGATTTAGAAAAAACTCTGTGGCAAGCTTGTTGCTGTCAGATGGAACAGTAACATCTAACCATGAGGAAATGGCCAGAGAATTCCTGACAACCTTCAAAAGCAGAATGGGGACAGTTAAGTCAATTTCTTTGGATGCAACCATTTTGTCCCTAATACCCAGGGTCCAGGGTTTGGAGGTGCTCACAAAACCTTTTGAATTAAAAGAAATTGAGCAGGTTATCAAGGACTTGCCTATTGATAAGGCCCCTGGACCTGATGGCTTTAACGGGCTCTTTTTAAAAAAGTGTTGGCATATAATTTCTGCTGATTTTATACAGCTGGTTACGGAGTTTCATGCCGGAATAGTGCAATTAGAAAATTTGAATGATGCATTCATTACCCTGGTCCCAAAGAAGCAGACACCTGAGGGTGTGGGAGATTTTCGACCAATCTCTCTAACCTCTGTTGGCCTAAAGTTTCTTACAAAGCTTGCTGCTAACAGATTTCAACTGGAGATCACCAAATGTGTGCATAAAAACCAATATGGTTTCATCAAATCAAGAACAATCCAGGATTGTGTTGCTTGGACATTTGAGTATATCCATCAGTGCAATCAGTCTAAAAGGCCCATCCTTTTGCTTAAGTTGGACTTTGAAAAGGCTTTTGACTCTATCCAGCATGAGGCAATCATAAAGATCTTAATTGCAAAAGGTTTTGATGAAAGGTGGATTGTTTGGATTAAGCAATTGCTGTCTTCTGGCACTTCTTCTGTACTATTGAATGGAGTCCCTGGTACTCATTTCAAATGCAAATGTGGAGTCAAACAAGGGGACCCAATTTCTCCCTTACTATTTGTTATTGCGGCTGATCTTTTACAGACTTTAGTGAACAATCTTCTCCAACAAGGTTTAATAAGCAGGCCCCTGCTTACCCATGATCCAGATTACCCAGTGGTCCAATATGCAGATGACACACTGCTATTCCTAAATGCTGATCTAAGTCAATTGAGGGCTCTGAAATCAGTTTTGCATTCCTTCTCACAGGCAACTGGACTGCAGATCAATTTCCATAAATCCTCCATGTATCCTATCAATGTAGTTGAGCAGGATGCTTCTGACCTGGCTGCCTTTTTTGATTGCAAATTAGGCACTATGCCTTTTACATATCTGGGGCTGCCAGTGGGGACCACCAGGCCTAAAATAGTTGACCTCCTTCCTCTTGTGGATTGTATGGAGAGAAGATTGACAGCAAGTTCATGGTTCTTGCCACAAGGGAGCAGACTGCAATTAGTCAATTCTATGGTCTCTTCCTTGCCTATCTTTTTCCTTTGTAGCTTGTCCATTCCTCAGGGTATTTTAAAACAATTGGAAAGAATCCAAAGGCAGTGTTTATGGAGGAAATATGGTCAGGAAAAGGGTCACTCACTGGCAGCTTGGCAACTTGTTTGCAGACCTAAGTCAAAGGGGGGGCTTGGGATTTTAAACCTTGGACTGCAGAATGATGCTCTCTTATTGAAACACCTCAGCAAATTTTATAATAAGATGGATGTGCCCTGGGTGCAATTAGTTTGGGACTCTTACTACTTTGAAAGGATTCCACATGATACTGTTCTCTGTGGCTCCTTTTGGTGGAAAGATGTATGCAAGTTGATGGATAATTTCAGAGCCGTTACGTCGGTTGATGTTCATAGTGGAGATACAGTGCAGTTCTGGTCAGACTACTGGAAAATTGGGAACAGTTCGGTTCCTCTGCAACAGCGATTTCCTAGGCTATTTTCTTTTTGTCTCCACAAAAACCTCTCAGTCAAGGAAGTTTTTCAGGCTAGTTCTTTTCAGGAGCTTTTCTACTTGCCTATGACTGAACAAGCCTTCCAAGAAATGCAACAGCTCTCCTCATTAATGGGGTCTTTCCATTTGGATAATCAATCTAATGACCACTGGGGATGGAGGCATGGCAAGAAATCAGAGTATACAGCAAAAAAGTTTTATGATTTTGTCTATCAGCCAATGGTCTCAAACCCCATCCTGGGATGGATATGGAAAAGTTGCTGCACTATGTCGATCAAGATGTTTGCTTGGCTTGTCATCATGGACAGGATTAACACCAAGGACATGATTCAGAGGAGACATTGCAGAATCAATGAAGGGCCTGAATGTGTTCTTTGTCTGACTGGAGCTCTGGAGGACAGAAATCACCTGTTCTTCCAGTGCAATTTTAGTGCTCGAGTATGGAATTACCTACAAATTGAATGGAAAAATGGTGACGATATGGTGGAAATTGCTCATCATGCAAGGAAGGATTTCAACAAACCTTTTTTTGGGGAGGTGGTTTTCGTGGCCTGGTGGAATATTTGGAAGATCAGGAATGATAGAACTTTCAGGAACATTCAGCGGAACATTCAGCCCTCTTTCAGGGCGTGGAGGAATAGTTTCATTCATGATATCACTCTGCTCTCCCACCGAATAAAACGGAAATTTAGAGACGCCCTTCTTAAGTGGATTGATTTTCTTCCTCCTTGAGGAGAGTTCCTGTTTGTCTCCTTTGTTTATTTGTAATTTATAGGTATAGTGCTCCCCTACCCTGTATAGTTTTTCTTCCTCTTTCTTTCTTTCTTTCTTTTTTCTTTGTTTATTTTTTCTTTCCTCACCTTGAGGAAACCCTGTATGTGTTTGTTTTTTTATATAATAAAATGCTGTGGGGTGTAAGCCCTGCAGTCTTCATGGTCAAAAAAAAGAGGGGCCAGGCGTGCCCTGGTGGGTTGTGCTCAGCGTAGCCCACCTCCGGTGCCCATGTTCTGGTATATAAGTCATTTTGACCTATAAAAAAATAAGAAGAGGACTTTCGGGATGGAGCGCCACCGTCTCTAGGTGGAACTTGGGCAGGAGCACTTTTGCCCTCCGACGGAGCGATTCCGCTGGGGGAACTTCCCTCCCGGAGGGGGAAATCATCGTCGTCATCATCACCAACAACTCTCCCATCTTGGGGAGGACAATCTCCATCAATATCTTCAACAGCACCATCTCATTTCAAACCCTAGTTCATCTCTTGTGTTCAATCTTTGTACTGGAACTATAGATTGGTGCTTGTGGGTGACTAGTAGTGTTGATTACATCTCGTAGTTGATTACTATATGGTTTATTTGGTGGAAGATTATATGTTCAGATCCAATATGCTATTTAATACCCCTCTGATCATGAACATGTTTATCACTTGTGAGTAGTTACTTTTGTTCTTGAGGTCACGGGGGAAATCTTGTTGCAAGTAATCATGTGAACTTGATATGTGTTCGATATTTTGATAGTATGTATGTTGTGATTCCCTTAGTGGTGTCATGTGAACATCGACTACATGACACTTCACCATATTTGGGCCTAAGGGAATGCATTGTGGAGTAGTAATTAGATGATGGGTTGTGAGAGTGACAGAAGCTTAAACCCTAGTTTATGCGCTATTCCGTAAGGGACCGATTAGATCCAAAAGTTTAATGCTATGGTTAGAATTTATTCTTAATACTTTTCTCGTAGTTGCGGATGCTTGCGAGGGGGTTAATCATAAGTAGGAGGTTTGTTCAAGTAAGAACAACACCTAAGCACCGGTCCACCCACATATCAAATTATCAAAGTAGCAAACACAAATCAAACCAAGATGATGAAAGTGACTAGATGAACTTCCGGTGTATCCTCAAGAACGCTTTGCTTATTATAAGAGACCATTTTGGCATGTCCTTTGCCTCAAAAGGGCTGGGCTACCTTGCTGCACTTTTGTTACTATTACCCTTACTTGCTCGTTACAAATTATCTTGCTACCAAAACTACTCTGTTATTTACAATTTCAGCACTTGCAGACATTGCCTTGCTGAAAACCACTTGTCATTTCCTTCTGCTCCTCGTTGGGTTCGACACTCTTACTTATAGAAAAGGCTACAATTGATCCCATATACTTGTGGGTCATCAAGGCTCTTTTCTGGCGCCGTTGCCGGGGAGTGAAGCACTCTTGGTAAGTGGAAATCGGTAAGGAAAAATTATTACTACGTGCTAAAATTTATTGTCACTTGTTACTATGGAAAACAATCCTTTGAGGGGTTTGTTCGAGGTATCTTCACCTCGACCGGAACTACAATTAGTTACCCCTCAACCTACTGCACCTACTGAAAATATGGAATATGAGATTCCTTCAGGTATGATAGAACAACTGCTAGCTAATCCTTATGCAGGAGATGGAACCGAACATCCTGATATGCACCTGATATATGTGGATGAAATTTGTGGATTGTTTAAGCTTGCAGGTTTACCCGGAGATGAAGTTAATAAGAAGGTTTTCCCTTTATATTTGAAGGTAAAATCATCGGCATGGTATAGGCTATGCGATGATATTGGATCTTGGAACTGGAATCAAATGAAATTGGAGTTTCACCAAAAAAATTATTCTATGCATCTAGTTCATCATGATCGAAATTATATATATGATTTTTGGCATCGTGAAGGGGAAAGTACAGCTCTAGCTTGGGGGAGGCTTAAGTCAATGTTATATTCATGCCCCAATCATGAGCTCTCAAGAGAAATTATTATTCAGAATTTTTATGCTCGGCTTTCTCATTATGATCGATCCATGCTTGATACCTTTTGTGATGGTTCTTTTATGAAGAAGACTATTGAATTCCAGTGGGATCTCTTAGAAAGAATTAAACGCAACTCTGAAGATTGGGAACTCGACGAAGGTAAAGAGTCAGGTATTAAGCTTAAGTTTGATTGTGTTAAATCTTTTATGAATTCCGATGCTTTTCAAAAGTTTAGCACTAAATATGGACTTGACTCTCAGATAGTAGCCTCCTTTTGTGAATCTTTTGCTACTCATGTTAATCTCCCTAAAGAGAAGTGGTTTAAATATCACCCACCAATTAAAGAAGAAATTAAAGAACCGATAATAGCTAAAGATGAAACTATTATTTATAATGTTGATCCAGTTGTTCCTACTACTTATATTGAGAAATCACCTTTCCTTGTTAGGATGAAGGAACATGCTAAAGTTTCAACTGTGGTCAATAAAAGTTATATTAGAATACCTAAGCCAGCTGAACAAATCAAGGTGGAACCTAGTGTTGCTATGGTTAAGGATCTCTTGGAAGAAAATATAGATGGACATGTTATTTACTTCTGTGATGAAGCTGCTAGAATTGCCAAACCTGATAAAAAGGATAAACATAGACCCATTGTGGCATTCATGTTGTCTCAGTTAAAATAGGAGATCACCCTTATCATGGTTTATGTGACATAGGTGCTAGCATGAGTGCTATTCCTTTTACCTTATATCAAGAAATTATGAATGACATAGCACCCGGTGAAATAGAAGACATAGATGTTACTATTAAACTTGCTAATAGAGAAACCATCACACTACTTGGGATTCTTGGAGACGTTGAAGTCTTGTGTGAGAAAATAAAATATCCTACTGATTTTCTTGTTCTTGGTTCCCCACAAGATGATTTTTGTCCCATTATCTTTGGTAGACCTTTCTTGTACACCGTTAATACTAAAATAGATTGTGAAAAACAAATTGTTGGTGTTAGTTTTGGTGATGAGTCTCATGAGTTTAATTTTTCCAAGTTTAGTAGAAAACCTCATAAAATATAATTGCCTAGTAAAGATGAAATAATTGGGCTTGCTTCTATCGATGTACCTCCTACTGATCCTTTAGAACAATATTTGCTAGACCATGAAAATGATTTACATATGCATGAAAGAAAAGAAATAGATAAGATTTTCTTTGAACAATGTCCTCTGTTTAAACACAATTTGCTTATTGAAACTCTAGGAGGTCCTCCTACACCTAAAGGTGATCCTGTGTTTGAATTAAAACAATTGCCAGACACTTTGAAATATGCTTATTTTGATGACAAAAAGATATATCATGTTATTATTAGTGCTAACCTTTCAGAACATGAAGAAGAAAGATTATTGGAAGTTCTAAGGAAGCACCGAGCTGCTATTGGATATATCTTGATGACCTTAAGGGCATTAGTCCCACTCTATGTCAGCACAAAATTAATATGGAACCTGATGCTAAACCCGTTGTGAAGGAAATATGCCCTAGAGGCAATAATAAAGTTGTTATTTATATTTCCTTATACCATGATAAATGTTTATTATTCATGCTAGAATTGTATTAACCAGAAACTTAGTACATGTGTGAATACACAGACAAAACAGAGTGTCCCTAGTAGGCCTCTACTTGACTAGCTCGTTAATCAAAGATGGTTAAGTTTCCTGACCATAGACATGTGTTGTCATTTGATGAACGGGATCACATCATTAGGAGAATGATGTGATGGACAAGACCCATCTGTTAGCTTAGCATAATGATCATTTAGTTTTATTGCTATTGCTTTCTTCATGACTTATACATGTTCCTCTGACTATGAGATTATGCAACTCCCGAATACTGAAGGAACACCTTGTGTGCTATCAAACATCACAATGTAACTGGGTGATTATAAATATGCTCTACATGTGTCTCCAAAGGTGTTTGTTGGTTTGGCATAGATCGAGATTAGGATTTGTCACTCCGAGTATCGGAGAGATATCTCTGGGCCCTCTCGGTAATGCACATCACTATAAGCCTTGCAAGCAATGTGACTAATGAGTTAATTGCGGGATGATGCATTATGGAACGAGTAAAGAGACTTGCCGGTAGCGATATTGAACTAGGTATGATGATACCGACGATCGAATCTCGGGCAAGGAACATACCGATGACAAAGGGAATAACATATGTTATTATGCAGTTTGACTGATAAAGATCTTCGTAGAATTTGTAGGATCCAATATGAGCATCCACGTTCCGCTATTGGTTATTGACCGGAGATGTGTTTCGGTCATGTCTACGTATACCCGTAGGGTCCGCATGCTTAATGTTCGATGACGATTTGTATTAGGAGTTGTGTGATTTGATGACCGAAGATTGTTCGGAGTCCCGGATGAGATCACGAACATGACGAGGAGTCTCAAAATGGTCGGTACATAAAGATTGATATATTGTACGATGTTATTCGGACACCGGATGAGTTCCGAGAGGTACCAGATAATTACCAGAGTGCCGGAGGGTTATCGGAACCCCTCGGGGGAACTAATGGGCCTTGATGGGCCTTAGTGGGAAGAGAGGAAGGGCCACAAGGGGCTGGCCACGCCCCCCCCTTGGGTCCAAATTGGACTAGGGAAGGGGGCGGCGCCCCCCTTTCCTTCCCTCCCCCCTCTTCCTTCCTTCTTCCCCCTTTCCTCTGGGGGAATCCTACTAGGACTTGGAGTCCTAGTAGGACTCCCTCCTCCTGGCGCGCCCTACATGTCCGGCCGGCCTCCCCCTCCCCTCCTTTATATACGGGGCACCCTAGAACACACAAGTTTCTCTTAACCGTGTGCGGTGCCCCCCTCCAAAGTTACACACCTTGATCATATTGTCGTAGTGCTTAGGCGAAGCCCTGTGCCGGTAACTTCATCATCACCGTCGCCATGCCGTCGTGCTGACGGAACTCTCCCTCATCCTCAACTGGATCAAGAGATCGAGGGACGTCATCGAGCTAAACGTGTGCTGAACGCGGAGGTGTCGTACGTTCGGTACTTGGATCGGTTGGATCGCGAAGACGTTCGACTACATCAATCGCGTTATTAAACACTTCCGCTTACGGTCTACGAGGGTACGTGGACACACTCTCCCCACTCGTTGCTATGCATCTCCTAGATATATCTTGCGTGATCGTAGGAATTTTTTTGAATACTACGTTCCCCAACAGAGGCATTAGAGCCAGGTCTATGCGTAGATGTTATATGCACGAGTAGAACACAATGAGTTGTGGGCGATAATAGTCATACTGCTTACCAGCAATGTCTTACTTTGATTTCGCAGTATTGTTGGATGAAGCGGCCCGGACCGACATTACATGACCGCGTTCATGAGACTGGTTCTACCGACGTGCTTTGCGCACAGGTAGGGACGAAAACGGCACGGAAACGGACAGAACTGGGTGCTACCATATTTGTTTTCATATTTTTTTGCAGAAGCGGAAACGAATACAGAAACCCCGGAAATGAATACGGAAACAGATACTACCGGAAACAAACACGGAGCAAACATAAATCGGACATGGAAACACAACTGTTTGTTGACCGGAACTTAAAACCCCCTTGAATCACAGAGAAATATAGACAAAAAATAAACAAATTGATGGAATTGTTAACATGGCTACAAAATAATATGGTTGTGTTGGTATAATAGGGTAGTATTGTTGTAGTACATGACAATTCCGTATAGGGTCTAGTTGAGTATGTGTGTGGTAGTAAAACTTGGTACTCAAATAATACATTCTGCTCATTTTACTCAGTGTGTCATTGTGTATTGTTTGGTAGTTGGGATACAAAGCAGCCATGGGCCTATAGTAGAAACGGAAATTCCATATTAATGGAAACGGAAAGTTCCGTTTCCACATGTGTTCCATCGGAAAACACCATTCCATTTTTGTTTCCTTTCCACATAAAAAATTCCATTTCCATTTCCGTTTTGCAAATTTCCGTTTCCGTTTTCATATTTCCTCTCCGTTTCCATTTTCCCTTCGGAAAAGCCGAAACTTTCCACTCCATTTCCATCCCTACACACAAGTGGCTGGCGGGTGTCTGTTTCTCCAACTTTAGTTGAATCAAGTTTGACTACGCCTGGTCCTTGTTGAAGGTTAAAACAACACACTCGAGGAAAAATCGTTGTGGTTTTGATGTGTAGGTAAGAACGGTTCTTGCTAGAAGCCCGTAGCAGCCACGTAAAACTTGCAACAACAAAGTAGAGGCCGTCTAACTTGTTTTCACAGGGCATGTTGTGATGTGATATGGTCAAGACGTGATGAGATATAAATTGTTGTATGAGATTATCATGTTTTGTAAAAGTTATCGGCAACTAGCAGGAGCCTTATGGTTGTCGCTTTATTGTATGAAATGCAATCGCCATGTAATTGCTTTACTTTATCACTAAGTGGTAGCGATAGTCGTAGAAGCAATAGTTGGCGAGACGACAACGATGCTACGATGGAGATCAAGGTGTCAAGCCGGTGACGATGGTGATCATGACGGTGCTTTGGAGATGGAGATCAAAGGCACAAGATGATGATGGCCATGTCATATCACTTATTTTGATTGCATGTGATGTTTATCTTTTATGCATCTTATTTTTCTTAGTACGGCGGTAGCATTATAAGATGATCTCTCACTAAATTTCAAGGTATAAGTATTCTCCCTGAGTATGCACCATTGCTGCAGTTCGTCGTGCCGAGACACCACGTGATGATCGGGTGTGATAAGCTCTACGTTCACATACAACGGGTGCAAGCCAGTTTTGCACATGCAGAATACTCGGGTTAAACTTGACGAGCCTAGCATATGCAGATATGTCCTCGGAACACTGAGACCGAAAGGTCAAACGTGAATCATATAGTACATATGATCAACATAGAGATGTTCACCATTGAAAACTACTCCATCTCATGTGATGATCGGACATGGTTTAGTTGATATGGATCACGTGATCATTTAGATGACTAGAGGGATGTCTATCTAAGTGGGAGTTATTAAGTAATATGATTAATTGAACTTTAATTTATCATGACCTTAGTCCTGATAGTATTTGCATATCTATGTTGTAGATCAATAGCTTGTGATGTAGCTCCACGTTTAATTTTGATATGTTCCTAGAGAAAAATAAGTTGAAAGATGATAGTAACAATGATGCAGACTAGGTCCGTGATCAAAGGATTATCCTCATTGCTGCATAGAATAATTATGTTGTTGATGAACCGCTAGGTGACAGACCTATCGCAGGATCAGATGCAGACGTTATGAACATTTGGCAAGCTCGGTATGATGACTACTTGATAGTTTAGTGTGACATGCTTTACGGCTTAGAACCGGGACTTCAAAAATGTTTTGAACGCCAAGGAGCATATAAGATGTTCCAAGATGAAATTGGTATTTCAGACCCATGCCCGAGTCGAGAGGTATGAGACCTCTGACAAGTACTTTGCCTACAAGATGGAGGAGAATAGCTCAACCAGTGAGCATGTGCTCACAATGTCTGAGTACTACAATCGCTTGAATCAAGTGGGAGTTAATCTTCCAGATAAGATAGTGATTGATAGAGTTCTCTAGTCACTATCACCAAGTTACTGGAACTTCATGATAAACTATAATATGCAAGGGATGACGAAAATGATTCCCGAGCTCTTCGCGATGCTAAAATCAGGGAAGGTAGAAATCAAGAAAGAGCATTAAGTATTGATGGTTAACAAGACCACTAGTTTCAAGAAAATGGGCAAAGGAAAAGAAAGGGAACTTCAAGAAAGGAATAGCAAGCAAGTTGCCACTCCCATGAAGAAACCCAAAGCTAGACCTAAGCCTTAAACTGACTGCTTCTACTGCAAAGGGAATGCTCACTGGAAGCGGAGCTACCCCAAATACTTAGCGGATAAGAAGGATGGCAAAGTGAAAGCTATATTTGATATACATGTTATTGATGTGTACTTTACTAGTGTTCATAGTAACCCCAGGGTATTCGATACAGGTTCAGTTGCTAAGATTAGTAACTCGAAACAGGAGTGCAAAATGAACAGAGACTAGTTAAGGGCGAGGTGGTGATGTGTGTTGGAAATGATTCCAAGGTTGATAAGATCACCATCGCACACTCCTTTTACCTTCAGGATTAGTGTTGAAACTAAGATAAATGTTATTTGGTGTTTTGTGTTGAGCATGAATATGATTGGATCATGTTTATTGCAATACGGTTATTCATTTAAGTCAAAGAATAATTGTTGTTCTGTTTACATGAATAAAACGTTCTATGGTCATACACTTAATATAAATGGTTTATTGAATCTCGATCGTAGTGATACACATATTCATAATATTGATGCCAAAAGATGCAAAGTTGATAATGATAGTGCAACATACTTGTGGCACTGCCGTTTAGGTCATATTGGTGTAAAGCGCATGAAGAAACTCCATGCGGATGGACTTTTTGAATCACTTGCTTATGAATCACTTGATGCTTGCGAACCATGCCTCATGGGCAAGATGACTAAGACTCTGTTCTTCGGAACAATGGATCATGCCACTGACTTATCGGAAACAATACATACTGATGTATGTGATCCGATGAGTGTTGAGCCTCGCGGCGGGTATCGTTATTTTTTGACCTTCACAGATGATTTGAGCAGATATGGGTATATCTACTTAATGAAACATAAGTCTGAAACATTTGAAAAAGTTCAAAGAATTTTCAGAGTGAAGTGGAAAATCATCGTAACAAGAAAATAAAGTTTCTATGATCTGATCGTGGAGGCGAATATTTGAGTTACGAGTTTGGTCTTCATTTGAAACAATGTGAAATAGTTTCGCAACTCATGCCACCTGGAACACCATAGCATAATGGTGTGTCCGAACGTCGTAACCATACTTTATTAGATATGGTGCGATCTATGATGTCTCTTATTGATTTACCACTATCAAATTGGGATTATGCATTAGAGATAGCTGCATTCACGTTAAATAGGGCACCATCTAAATCCGTTGAGACGACACCATATGAACTATGGTTTGGCAAGAAACCTAAGCTGTCATTTCTTAAAGTTTGGGGCTGCGATGCTTATGTGAAAAAGCTTCAACCTGATAAGGTCGAACCCAAATTAGAGAAATGCGTCTTCATAGGATACCCAAAGGAAACTGTTGGGTACACCTTCTATCACATATCGAAAGGCAAGATATTCGTTGCTAAGAATGGATCCTTTCTAGAGGAGTTACTCTCGAAAGAAGTGAGTGGGAGGAAAGTAGAACTTGATGAGGTAATTGTACCTTCTCCCGAATTGGAAAATGGTTCATCACAAAAATTAGTTCCAGTGATGTCTACACCAATTAGTGAGGAAGTTAATGATGATGATCATGAAACTTCAGATCAAGTTACTACTGAACCTCGTAGGTCAACCGGAGTACGATCCGCACCAGAGTGGTACGGTAATCCTATTCTGGAAGTCACGTTACTAGACCATGATGAACCTACGAACTATGAGGAAGCGATGATGAGCCCAGATTCCGAGAGATGGCTTGATCGAGGCCACGAAATCTGAGATAGAATCCATGTATGAGAACAAAGTGTGGACTTTGGTGGACTTGCCCGATGATCAGCAAGCCATTGAGAATAAATGGATCTTCAAGAGGAAGACGGACGCTGATAGTAGTGTTACTATCTACAAAGCTCGACTTGTCGAAAAGGTTTTTTTGACAAGTTCAAGGTGTTGACTACAATGAGATTTTCTCACTCGCATCGATGCTTAAAGTCTGTCCGAATCATGTTAGCAATTGCCACATTTTATGAAATCTGACAAATAAATGTCAAAACTGCATTCCTTAATGGATTTATTGTATATGATACAACCAGAAGGTTTTGTCAATCCTAAAGGTGCTAACAAAATGTGCAAGCTCTAGCGACCCATCTATGGATTGGTGCAAGCATCTCAGAGTTGGAATATACGCTTTGATGAGTTGATCAAAGCATATAGTTTTATACAGACTTGTGATGAAGCCTGTATTTACAAGAAAGTGAGTGGGAGCACTACAGCCTTTTTGATAAGTATATGTGAATGACATATTGTTGATCAGAAATGATGTAGAATTTTCTGGAAAGCATAAAGGAGTGTTTGAAAGGAGTTTTTCAAAGAAAGACCTCGGTGAAACTGCTTACATATTGGGCATCAAGATCTATAAAGATAGATCAAGATGCTTGATAATACTTTCGATGAGTACATACTTTGATAAGATTTTGAAGGAGTTCAAAATTGATCAGTCAAAGAAGGAGTTCTTGCCTGAGTTATACGGTATGAAGTTGAGTAGAGACTCAAAACCCGACCACGGCAGAAAATAGAAAGAGAATGAAAAGTCATTCCCTATGCCTCAGTCATAGGTTCTATAAAGTATGCTATGTTGTGTACCTGACCTATTGTGTACCTCACCATGAGTTTGGCAAGAGGGTACAATAGTGATCTAGGAGTGGATCAATGGATTGCGGTCAAAATTATCCTTAGTGGAATAAGTCTTAAAATTCCCTATGTTTCTCAGTTATGGAGGTGAAAAAAGTTCGTCGTAAAGGGTTACGTCGATGCAAGCTTTGACACTGATCTGGATGAGTCTAAGTCTCAATCTGGATACATATTGAAAGTGGGAGCGATTAGCTAGAGTAGCTCCATGCAGAGCATTGTAGACATAGAAAATTTGCAAAATACGTACGGCTTTGAATGTGGCACACCCGTTGACTAAACTTCTCTCACAAGAAAAACATGATCACTCTTTGGGTGTTAATCACATAGCGATGTGAACTAGATTATTGACTCTAGTAAACCCTTTGGGTATTAGTCACATAAAGATGTGAACATATCACATAAAGATGTGAACTATTGGTGTTAAATCACATGACGATGTGAACTAGATTATTGACTCTAGTGCAAGTGGGAGATTGTAGAGGCAATAATGAAGTTGTTATTTATATTTCTTATATCATGATAAATGTTTATTATTCATGCTAGAATTGTATTAACCGGAAACTTAGTACATGTGTGAATACATAGACAAAACAGAGTGTCCCTAGTATGCCTCTACTTGATTAGCTCGTTAATCAAAGATGGTTAAGTTTCTTGACCATAGACATGTGTTGTCATTTGATGAACGGGATCACATCATTAGGAGAATGAGGTGATGGACAAGACCCATCCATTATCTTAGCATAATGATCGTTTAGTTTTATTGCTATTGCTTTCTTCATGACTTATACATGTTCCTCTCACTATGAGATTATGCAACTCCCGAATAGTGGAGGAACACCTTGCGTGCTATCAAACGTGACAACGCTACTGGGTGATTAGAAAGATGCTCTACAGCTGTCTCGAAAGGTGTTTATTGGGTTGTCATAGATCGAGATTAGGATTTGTCACTCCGAGTATCGGAGAGGTATCTCTGGGCCCTCTCGGTAATGCACATCACTATAAGCCTTGGAAGCAATGTGACTAATGAGTTAGTTGCGGGATGATGCATTACGGAACGAGTAAAGAGACTTGCCGGTAACGATGTTGAACTAGCTATGATGATACCGACGATCGAATCTCAGGCAAGTAGCATAGCGATGACAAAGTGAATAACGTATGTTGTTATGCGGTTTGACCGATAAAGATCTTTGTAGAATATGTAGGAGCCAATATGAGCATCCAAGATCCGCTATTGGTTATTGACCGGAGATGTGCCTCGTTCATGTCTACATAGTTCTAGAACCCGCAGTGTCCGCACGCTTAACGTTCGATGATGATTTGCATTATGAGTTATATGACTTGATGAACGAATATTGCTCAGAGTCCTAGATGATATCAAACATGACAAGGAGTCTCGAAATGTTCAAGACATAAATATTGATATATTGGACGATGTTATTCGGACACCAGATGAGTTCCGAGAGGTACCGGATAATTATCGGAGTGTCGGAGGGTTATCGGACCCCCCCCCAGGGGAACTAATGGGCCTTAGTAGAAAGACAGGAAGGGCCACAAGGGGCTGGCTGCGCCCCCCTTGGGTCCGAATTGGATTAGGGGAAGGGGCGCCCCCCTTTCCTTCCCTTCCCCCTCTTCCTTCCTTCTTCCCCCTTTCCTCTAGGTGGAATCCTACTAGGACTTGGAGTCCTAGTAGGACTCCCTCCTCCTGGCGCGCCCTACAGGGCCGTCCGGCCTCCCCCTCCCCTCCTTTATATACGGGGCACCCTAGAACACGCAATTTTCTCTTAACCGTGTATGGTGCCCCCTCCATAGTTACACACCTCGATCATATCGTCGTAGTGCTTAGGCAAAGCCCCGCGCCGGTAACTTCATCATCACCGTCGCCATGCCGTCATGCTGACGGAACTCTCCCTCGTCCTCAACTGGATCAAGAGATCGAGGGACGTCATCGAGTTGAACTTGTGCTGAACACGGAGGTGCCGTACGTTTGGTACTTGGATCGGTTGGATCGCGAAGACGTTCGACTACATCAACCGCGTTACTAAACGCTTCCGCTTACGATCTACGAGGGTACATGGACACACTCTCCCCGCTCGTTGCTATGCTTCTCCTAGATAGATCTTGCGTGATCATAGGAAATTTTTTGTATACTACGTTCCACAACACGTTGTTGATCACCAACTTTGGTTAAATCCGAAGATGAAAGAAGTGGTAAGAACAGAAATATTAAAACTTCTGGAAATAGGTATAATCTATCAGTAGCGACCCGACCTCAAACGGTCAAGTCTCTGTGCTTCAGTGTCATCCCTGGATCGGTAATGCTGACACACACAGTACTCGAGGATTTATAACAGAGTAGCAATCACACACTTATTACATCGAATGTCTCCAAAGAGAACTTATTACAATAAATATGGCTTAAGGCCATCTAATACGATAACAGCGGAAGGCTTGGAAGATAAAGTGAGTCCATCAACTCCAATGGCATAGCTGAGCTGCACGGCAACGAGCTAACGAACCTTACTCCTTGTCTGAAAAGTCTACAACATAATACGTTGCAGCCCGAAAATGGGTCAGCACATGGAATATGCTGGCAAAGTAACACAGTAGAGCAAGAACAGAATAAGGCTATCACTACATGCATATTTGGCTGGTGGAAAGCTCTATGGTTACCGTTTTTGCGAAAAGCCAATTTTTTTCCTACAACAAAGGAATAGATTTTAATTTAACTATCATGGTAGTTGAAACATCATTGAGAAGGTTCCTCCAACTCAATCCCAATTAAGGTAATTTAACAACCCAACAATATTAATTTAGGGTGATGAGATACTTAAGATACTCCAAGTACTAGATACTCAAGATTGTCCATAACCGGGGACATGGCTAACCATGATTAGTTTGTACACTCTGCAGAGGTTTGCGCACTTTTCCCCACAAGACTCGATCACCTCCATTGAATTTCTTGCACTACATGGTGTTTGAGAAACGGATGATCGAGACACAGTCTTTCAGTAACATTAACTCTCTACTCCGGGCAGACCATACCAAATCTACAATCCCACTACTTGCTGATCCACCTCTTCAAGAGCTTCACGTAACTTACTCAACTATGCTAGAGTCCATAATAGTTGTGGCTGCACACGGAAGTTTCTAGCATGAATAATCTCAGTTCCCTTTGAGCCTTGGTGGCGGTCCATAGGAAGATCACACGGGTACTCTGGGATTTCCAAATAAATACAGGCAACACTGGGTACTCCAGGTGCCTCAATCCACCCAGATGTGTATTTAAGTTGCCACCTTAAGTTGAACCATTAATTATCAATCTCACATCTGTCATGGATTTCACTCACCCAAACCTCATCTACGAGCATAGCATAGCAATATAAGCAATTCATAAGAGTAACTCCCAAGGGTTTGAATGTAACAGGGTAATAGGTTCTACCTCATCAACTACTTCCCAACCCACATGTTAATGCCATCCTAACCATGCAATGTTTGAGGATTGGAACTAATGCATAAAAACTGGGTGATAAAGGAGTATGATCAAAGTGTTACTTGCCTTGCTGACGATCCGCGTAACCTAGAGACTCCAAATAACACGCTTCACACTCCGGGAATTCTATCGCAAACAAACAATAGCATACATAAGCAATCAAGCTAAGAAGCACGGGTAAATCTCAAGTAAGAAGATCTAACCAGAAAGTTCAACTTAAGAACTCCGGTTTGCAAAAAGAATCAAATCAAACGGAGCAACGAAACTCAAACGGCGAAAAAACAAGATCTGTTTACTAATCTGGATCTAGGTCAAAATTTTACAGTAGCAAAAACTTGTTCAAGTTGATTAAACAGAAAGAGGGTCTCGAGACGAATGTCTAGGCACTTGAATCGCCTGATTCCGACTAATGAGCGAAAAGATAAACTAGAATGAAAATCGGATCAGAAATCGCGATAAAAAATAACCGCGGAAAAATCCGATAAAAGAAAACTGACGAACAGGCTAACGAACGAGCGTTTGTTATCTGTAACTAACGAGCGAAAAACGTTCGCTAAAACAAACGTCCGCTAAAAAGAAAAACCGGAAAAAAACCAGCGAACCGAAAAAACGAGTTAGGGTTTTCTTAAAAAACCAAATCGGTTTTCTAAAAAAACCCGACAGCGATGGCGTGCTACCTCGTCGGATCCGGCGGGGTGCTGCTCCGGCCGGGATGGCGGGCGGCGGTGGCACGGCGACGACAGGCGGCGGCGCGGGCTGCGGTCGGCGGGGCTGGCGGCGGCGGTGGCGGCGGTGACATTTAAAGGGGCGAGGGGCGGCGTGGCTTGGGCAAGGGGGCGCCCGGGGAGGAGTCCGGCTCGGACTCCCCTCGGCGTCCGTGCTGCGCACAGTGGCGCGCGCGAGGGAGACGGCGGTGGGACGGACCGGCTGGGCTTCGGCCCAGCTTGGTCCGGATTTTTTTAAATAATTCCGCCGGAACTAAGGAAAATCCTAGAAAATAAAATAAAAATCTAAAAATGCCAAAACAAATTTTCACCGTCTAAATGAAATATTTAGAACGAGATGAACATTTTCTTGGCCCTAAAATGCAATTTTGAAAACGTGCAATTTTTCTAATGCAAACAAAATTGTAATAAAATCCAAATAAAAACAAATATTGATTTTAATATTTTTCCTCCAATATTTCATTTATTTTGGAGAAGTCATATTATCTCCTCTCATATATTTTAATATGAAATATTTTCGGAGAGAAAAATAATTAAAACCAAAATCCTCGTTTCAAAATTTGATAAAATCAAATTTGAAAACCGAGGAAATCTCCAACTCTCTCCGAGGGTCCTTGAGTTGCTTAGGATTTCGAGGACCGCGAGACGAAATGCAGTAAAATATGATATGCAAGAATGATCTATGTATAACATTCCAAATTGAAAATTTGGGATGTTACAAACCTACCCCCCTTATGATGAATCTCGCCCTCGAGATTCGGGTTGGCTAGAAAATAGGTGTGGGTGGTCTTTGAGAAGATCATCCTCTCATTCTCACGTGGCTTCGTCCTCAGTATGGTGGCTCCACTGAACTTTGCAAAACTTAATAACCTTGCTGCGGGTGACTCAACTGGCAAACTCCAATATCTTGACTGGCTTCTCCTCATAAGTCAAGTCATTGTCCAACTGAATCGCCTCCAAGGGTACGGTATCTCTTAGCGGTATGTCGGCCATCTCAGCATGGCACTTCTTCAACTGGGAAACGTGAAACACATCGTGAACTCCTGACAGTCCTTCAGGTAAATCCAACTTGTAGGCAACTTCTCCCATCCGTTCCAAAACACGATACGGTCCTACAAATCTCGGGGCTAACTTTCCCTTAACTCCAAAACGTTTCACTCCTCGCAAAGGTGATACTCACAGATATGCTCTATCTCCAATTTCGTAGGTTACCTCCTTGCGTTTCAAATCTGCATAACTCTTCTGTCTGGACTGAGCTATCTTCAGTCTATCCCGAATCAGTTTAACATTCTCTTCAGACTCTTTGATAAAGTCTGGTCCAAACAACTGTCGGTCTCCAACTTCATCCCACATCAACAGTGTTCTGCACCTTCGGCCGTACAGGGCTTCAAACGGTGCCATTTTCAAACTGGCTTGGTAACTATTGTTGTATGAGAACTCTGCGTAAGGCAAATTGTCATCCCAACTAGACCCATAATCTAGCGCACAGGCTCACAACATGTCCTCCAGAATCTGGTTGACTCTCTCGGTCTATCCATCCATCTGCGGGTGAAATGCTGTACTGAACTCCAATCTTGTTCCCAAAGTCTAGTGCAGCTGATGCCAAAACTTTGAAGTAAACTATGTTCCTCTATCTGATATGATGGTCCTCGGAACTCCATGCAGACATACGATCCTGGTCATATATATCTTGGCTAACTTGGCACTGGTATAAGTTGTTTTCACTTGGATAAAGTGTGCCACTTTGGTCAAACGGTCAACTACTACCCATATAGTATCATAAACTGATTTGGTCCTGGGCAATCTGGTGATAAAATCCATGCCAAGTTTATCCCACTTCCATTCGGGTATCGACATAGGCTGTAACAATCCTACTGGCTTTTGATGCTCTGCCTTCACTCTCTGACATACATCACATACGACCACATACTCGGCGATATCCTTCTTCATCCCTGTCCACCAGAAACGTTTCTTCAAATCCAAATACATCTTGGTGTTTCTGGGGTGTATCGAGTATGGTGAGTCATGAGCCTCCTGAAGTATTAACTTCCTGGTCTCTGTGTTATTGGGCACATAAACACGGTCCTCAAATCTTCCGTCCATTTAAACTTGATATCCTTCTTCAATAATTCTGTCATGGGCTTCGCGATCTTGGAAAAATTCTCAATGAATCTATGGTAGTATCCCGCGAGTCCAAGAAAACTACGGATCTCGCTAACTGAAGTGGGTGCCAACCATTCAGTGACTGACTGAACCTTGGTGGGATCTACTGCTATACCTTCTCCCGATATAACATGTCCAAGGAATCCGACTTCCTTCAACTAAAACTCGCATTTGCTGAACTTGGCATACAACTGATGTTCCCTGAGTTTCTCGAGAACTAAACGCAAATGCTCCTTGTGTTCCTCTTCGTTCTTCGAATATACCATTATATCATCAATGAACACCACAACAAACTTATCCAAATATTCCATGAATACTTTGTTCATCATGCTCATGAAATAGGCAGGGGCGTTGGTCAGTCCAAATGACATGACCGTATATTCGTATAGCCCGTACCGTGTGGTGAAGGCTGTCTTTGGTATATCCTTTTCTCGTATCTTCAACTGATGATATCCTGATCGCAAATCGATCCTCGAAAACACCTTAGCTCCTTGCAGCTGGTCAAACAGATCATTGATCATCGGCAATGGGTACTTGTTCTTAATCGTCACTTCATTCAAGGCTCGATAATCAACAACCATTCTTAGGGATTTATCCTTCTCAACCAAAAGCACTGGGGCTCCCCATGGTGATGAACTCCGTCGAATGTAACCTTTCTCCAATAACTCCTTTTTGTGTTTCTTAATCTCCTCCAGATCATTCGCGGGCATCCTATAGGGTCTCTTGGATATTGGCCCTGTGCCTGGCAATAGCTCTATCAAAAACTCAATATCTCGGTCCGGTGGCATTCCTGGCAACTCCTCTGGAAAACATCCGGGTAATCCTTTACTACAGGCACTTCTTCCTAAACAACTCCCATGAGGGTATTTACTTGGCTACTTCTTGGCGCATGCCTGGATACCTACTTGATCCTTTTTCCCTCCGGGGTGGTGAGACAAATTGAATTACTAACACAGTCAATGCTTCCTCCGTACTTTGACATCCAGTCCATTCCTAATATCACATCCAATCCTTGTGACTCCAAGATAATTAGGTCGAACGGAAAAACATGGTTGCCAATGGTCAAGGGTATCTGGTCACACCATCGACTAGCCATATACTCTGCTCCAGGTGAGCTTACTAACAAAGGGGTCCTAAGGGTTTGGGTCGGTAGTTTAAACTTATCCACGAATTCCCTTGATATGTATGAATGCGATGCGCCAGTATCAAAAAGAACAAGAGCGGTAAATGACTTAACCAAAAACTTACCTATAACCGCGTCTGGCTGCTCTTCAACCTCCTCCACATTAACGTGGTTCACCTGTCCTTTGTTGAATGAATTGGGCTTCTTCCCAGTGCTCCCATTTCTGTTTCCATTCTTTCCTTCAGGGCACTCCGTGGCATAGTGTCCAGTCTTCCCGCACTTGAAACAAGTAACGTGGCTTAGGTCTCTCTTGGTGGGTGTGGCTGGATTGGGGCGGTTCTGATTGTTGCTTGCTCCACTCCCATTCCCATTCTTAGGGCCAGTATGATTATGGTTACTTCCTCCATTATGGGTGTGGCCTCCATGGTTATGAACAAGTCCTCCCGAGTTCGGGTTAGGCGAGGCTTCTGCTGAGCTCCTGAGTTATACCTCCCTTGTCCATACTTCCTCTTATGGCTCTCAATCTGCTGCTGCTTCCCTTCAATCATAAGAGCCTTATCTACCAACTCCTGGTAGTTGGTGAATGTTGGCACCATCAACTGCATACTCATCTCATCATTCAGCCCTTCCATGAACTTCTCCTACTTTGCGGCCTCTGTGGCCACATCATCAGGGGCATAGTGAGATAACTTGCTAAACTCATCCACGTACTGAGCCACAGTACGGTTCCCCTGGCGTAGGTTGCGAAACTCACACTTCTTCAAATTCATGGCTCCAGTTGAGACATGGGCTGTACAGAATGCTTGCTGAAACTGGTCCCATGTCACCGTGGCTATACGTAGGTGACAGTGTAATTCTCCCACCATGAGGCTGCTGGTCCATCCAACTGATGTGCGGCAAAACGCACCTTCTCAGCATCAGTACATCCTGCAGTGGTTAACTCCCTTCCAATCCTGCGGAGCCAATCATCTGCTACTATAGGCTCGATGCTACTGGAAAACACCAGTGGCTGCAACCTCAGAAAACGGGCTAAGTTGTCAACTAGTGGTGGTGGTGGTGGATTGTTGTTGTTGTTGCCTTGGTTCTGAACTAACAACTGCCTCAGGGTATTCTGCTGCTGGATCAACTGAGTGAGCTTCGGTGGGAAAGCAAATCCGGGGTCACGTCTCGGAGGCATCTGATGGGTTTAGAGGGGAGAGATTAGAATATAATGAGGTATAATAAGAAAGCACTACCCATATGCACATGAGACAAACACAAACATTTCACTCAATCAATCAAGCAAGGCATACAATCGGTCTAACTATAGTAAAAGTGCTCGGACTATACTATTTACATGGTGGAATACTACTACTGATGTGGTGGTCTACTAAAAATATTCCTTGGTTGCAGACTCCATGATATCTACTCCAGCTTCGTCTTCAAAGTCATCATCCCTAAGGTCGGAGTCGGTGTCGTCGATGATGATGTAGTCCTCCGGGCGAATCTCCTTGGGTTCTTCGTCTTCTTCTACTGGTGTGGGGTCTCCCACGAATATTCCGATCTTCTTAATCAGGTCGTCATTCTTCTCCACTAGTACGACGATTTCCTCCTCAAAATCTTCACGTGTAGCCTTGAGTTCTTCCTCCAGTTCCATGATCCTAGTCATTGCCTTCTTCAGATCTATCATGCCTGCGCACATCTGGTTCTCCTGGCGTCGAATGTGCTGGTTTAGTTCCTGGATGAAAGCTGCAATTGATCTATCCTTCCTGGTGCTGATCATCTCCCATTGCTCATCTCGGCGCCCACAGATCTGGTAGATAGTATCCTTAAGCTCCTTGTGATAAACTTCTCCAATGCGTCCCATGGTGATGTGAGCTGCCATACTCTTTCCTAGACTCCAGGTTGGTGCATCGAAGGAAAACTCTATGAGTTTAGTGACTAGCGTGAAGGTTCTTCCTGGAACTTGAACTTGAATCATCCATCGCTCCTCTTCTGGTAAGGTGGCGTTGTAGGTCCCGGTGAAGCTTGGTATTCCTATGTTCAGGTACCAAGTGACTTCCTTCAAGTGTCGTCCAAAAGGTGCTTCTTCATCCGGTTGTGCAAACTTGTTCCTTGCATCCGCCATCCTAAAGAGTAGAAAATGGAGAGGAGTCAGAAATGAGAAGAGAATAGTGATCTATGGTTTTAGCTTAGTGGTCGTGTCCTACACTCAGCGTGTGCTCTGATACCTTCTTGTAGCGACCCGACCTCAAACGGTCAAGTCCCTATGCTTCAGTGTCATCCCTGGATCGGTAATGCTAACACACACAATACTCGAGGATTTATAACAGAGTAGCAATCACACATTTATTACATCGAATGTCTCCAAAGAGAACTTATTATAATAAATATGGCTTAAGGCCATCTAATATGATAACAGCGGAAGGCTTGGAAGATAAAGTGAGTCCATCAACTCCAACGGCATAGATGAGCTGCACGGCAACGACCTAACGAACCTTACTCCTCGTCTGAAAAGTCTACAACATAATACATTGCAGCCCGAAAACGGGTCAGCACATAGAATATGCTGGCAAAGTAACACAGTAGAGCAAGAACAGAATAAGGCTATCACTACATGCATATTTGGCTGGTGGAAAGCTCTATGGTTATCGTTTTTGCGAAAAGCCAATTTTTTTCCTACAACAAAGGAATAGATTTTAATTTAACTATCATGGTAGTTGAAACATCATTGAGAAGGTTCCTCCAACTCAATCCCAATTAAGGTAATTTAACAACCCAACAATATTAATTTAGGGTGATGAGATACTTAAGATACTCCAAGTACTATATACTCAAGATTGTCCATAACCGGGGACATGGCTAACCATGATTAGTTTGTACACTCTACAGAGGTTTGCGCACTTTTCCCCACAAGACTCGATCGCCCCCATTGAATTTCTTGCACTACATGGTGTTTGAGAAACGGATGATCGAGACACAGTCTTTCAGTAACATTAACTCTCTACTCCGGGCAGACCATACCAAATCTACAATCCCACTACCTGCTGATCCACCTCTTCAAGAGCTTCACGTAACTTACTCAACTATGCTAGAGTCCATAATAGGTTGTGGCTGCACACGGAAGTTTCTAGCATGAATAATCTCAGTTCCCTTTGAGCCTTGGTGGCGGTCCATAGGAAGATCACACGGGTACTCCGGGATTTCCAAATAAATACAGGCAACACTGGGTACTCCAGGTGCCTCAATCCACCCAGATGTGTATTTAAGTTGCCACCTTAAGTTGAACCATTAATTATCAATCTCACATCTGTCATGGATTTCACTCACCCAAACCTCATCTACGAGCATAGCATAGCAATATAAGCAATTCATAAGAGTAACTCCCAAGGGTTTGAATGTAACAGGGTAATAGGTTCTACCTCATCAACTACTTCCCAACCCACATGTTAATGCCATCCTAACCATGCAATGTTTGAGGATTGGAACTAATGCATAAAAACTGGGTGATAAAGGGGTATGATCAAAGTGTTACTTGCCTTGCTGATGATCCGCGTAACCTAGAGACTCCAAATAACACGCTTCGCACTCCGAGAATTCTATCGCAAACAAACAATAGCATACATAAGCAATCAAGCTAAGAAGCACGGGTAAATCTCAAATAAGAAGATCTAACCAGAAAGTTCAACTTAAGAACTCCGGTTTGCAAAAAGAATCAAATCAAACGGAGCAATGAAACTCAAACGGCGAAAAAACAAGATCCGTTTACTAATCCGGACCTAGGTCAAATTTTACAGTAGCAAAAACTTGTTCAAGTTGATTAAACAGAAAGAGGGTCCCGAGACGAAGATCTAGGCACTTGAATCACCTGATTCCGACTAACGAGCGAAAAGATAAACTAGAACGAAAATCGGATCAGAAATCGCGATCAGAAATAACCGCGCAAAAATCTGATAAAAGAAAACTGACGAACAGGCTAACGAACGAGCGTTCGTTATCTGTAACTAACGAGCGAAAACCATTCGCTAAAACGAATGTCCGGACGAACGTCCGCTAAAAAGAAAAATCGAAAAAAAAACGGTGAACCGAAAAAAACGAGTTAGGGTTTTCTAAAAAAAACAAATCAGTTTTCTCAAAAAAACCGACGGCGATAGCGCGCTACTTCGTCAGATCCGGTGGGGTGCGGCTCCGGCGGGGCTGGCGGGCGGCGGCAGGTGGCGGCGCGGGCTGTGGGCGGCAGGGCTGGCGGCGGCGGTGGTGGCGAGGCGGGGTGGTGGCGGCGGCATTTAAAGGGGCGAGGGGGCGCCCGGGGAGGACTCTGGCTCGGACTCCCCTCGGCGTCCGTGCTGCGCACGGCGGCACGCGTGAGGGAGACGGCGGCGGGACGGGCCGGCTGGGCTTCGGCCCAGCTTGGTCCGGAAACTTTTTTTTAAATAATTCCGCCGGAACTAAGAAAAATCCTAGAAAATAAAATAAAAAACTAAAAATGCCAAAACAAATTTTCGCCGTCTAAATGAAATATTTAGAACGAGATGAACATTTTCTTGGCCCTAAAATGCAATTTTGAAAACATGCAATTTTTCTAATGCAAACAAAATTGCAATAAAATCCAAATAAAAACAAATATTGATTTTAATATTTTTCCTCCAATATTTCATTTATTTTGGAGAATTCATATTATCTCCTCTCATATATTTTAATATGAAATATTTTCGGAGAGAAAAATAATTGAAACCAAAATCCTTGTTTCAAAATTTGATAAAATCAAATTTGAAAACCGGGGAAATCCCCAACTCTCTCCAAGGGTCCTTGAGTTGCTTAGGATTTCGAGGATCGCGAGATGAAATGCAATAAAATATGATATGCAAGAATGATCTATGTATAACATTCCAAATTGAAAATTTGGGATGTTACACTATCCTATAACTGATAGTAGATGGGTAAGTCATGTTCATTATGTTCCTAAGAAAGGAGGAATTACCGTTGTTCCTAATGATAAGAATGAACTCATTCCACAAAGAATTGTTACAGGCTATAGAATGGTAACTGATTTTAGAAAATTAAACAAAGAAACTAGAAAAGATCATTACCCTCTGCCTTTTATTGATCAAATGCTAGAAAGATTATCTAAGCACACACATTTTTGCTTCCTTGATGGATATTCTAGTTTTTCACAAATACCTGTTTCTCAACCTGATCAAGAAAAGTCCACTTTTACTTGTCCTTTTGGAACTTATGCTTATAGACGTATGCCTTTTGGTTTATGCAATGCACCTGCTACCTTTCAAAGATGTATGACTGCTATATTCTCTGACTTTTGTGAAAAGATTGTTGAGGTCTTCATTGATGACTTTTCTGTTTATGGGAAGTCTTTTGATGATTGTTTAAGCAATCTTGATCGAGTTTTGTAGAGATGTGAGCAAACAAATCTTGTCTTGAATTGGGAGAAGTGCCACTTTATGGTTAATGAAGGTATTGTTTTGGGCCATAAAATTTCTGAAAGAGGTATTGAGGTGGACAAAGCTAAGGTTGATGCAATTGAGAAAATTCCATGTCCTAAAGATATCAATGGTATTCGTAGTTTCCTTGGTCATGCTGGTTTCTATAGGAGATTTATCAAAGACTTTTCTAAAATTTCTAGGCCTCTTACAAATCTTTTGCAAAAGGATATTCCTTTTTATTTTTTATGATGATTGTTTAGAAGCCTTTGAAACACTCAAGAATGCCTTAATTTCTGCACCTATTGTTCAACCACCTGATTGGAACTTGCCTTTTGAGATTATGTGTGATGCCATTGATTATGCTGTTGGTGTTGTTCTAGGACAAAGAGTTGATAAGAAATTGAATGTTTTTCATTATGCTAGTAAAACTTTAGACAATGCACAACGAAATTATGCTACTACTAAAAAAGAATTTCTAGCAGTGGTGTTTGCTTGTGATAAATTTAGATCTTACATTGTTGACTCTAAAGTTATTGTTCACACCGATCATGCTGCTATAAAATATCTTATGGAAAAGAAAGATGCTAAACCTAGGCTTATTCGATGGGTTCTCTTGCTACAAGAATTTGATTTGCATATCACTGATAGAAAAGGAGCAGAGAACCCCGTGGCTGATAACTTGTCTAAGTTGGAGAATGTCCTTGATGACCCACTACCTATTAATGATAGTTTTCCTGATGAGCAATTAGCTGCAATAAATGTTTCTCATAACACTCCTTGGTATGCTGACTATGCTAATTACATTGTTGCTAAATATTTACCACATAGTTTCACATACCAACAAAAGAAAAAATTCTTCTATGATTTAAGACATTACTTCTGGAATGACCCACATCTTTATAAAGGAGTAGATGGTATTATTAGACATTGTGTACCTGAGCATGAACAGGGACAAATCCTACGGAAATGTCACTCCGAAGCTTATGGAGGACATCATGCGGGAGACAGTACTCCTCACAAGGTATTGCAATCTGAGTTTTATTGGCCTACCCTCTTCAAGGATGCTCTCAAGTTTGTCTTATCTTGTGATGAATGTCAAAGAATAGGTAATATCGGTAAGCGTCAAGAAATGACTATGAATTATTCAGTTGTTGTCGAACCATTTGATGTTTGGGGATTTGATTACATGAGACCCTTTCCTTCCTCTAATGGGTATACTCATATTTTGGTTGTTGTTGATTATGTTACTAAGTGGGTAGAAGCTATTCCAACTAGTAGTGTTGATCACAACACCTATATTAAAATGCTTAAAGAAGTTATTTTCCCAAGGTTTGGAGTCCCTAGATATTTAATGACTGGTGGTGGTTCATGATACGTCCATTTTGCATCATGCTTTTATATCGATATTTATTGCATTATGGGTTGTTATTACACATTATGTCACAATACTTATGCCTATTCTCTCTTATTTTACAAGGTTTACATAAAGAGGGAGAATGCCGGCAGCTGGGTGTCGGTGTACTAGAGTAGGGGTACCCTAGTATCCCGAACTTGTGCATGGGCAGTCGCAGCATCCCGCGGCAAGGCTTGCCGGGTGACCGCCAAGATCCTCCGTGGTTACTCTGGAGCCATTCAAGAACAAAGTGTCCAAGTCAAAGAGACAAGACCCCGGCAAGAGGAGCTTGCCGGGAAGGCTCACAAAAGCATCCCAAGACCCCGGCAAGAGGAGCTTGCCGGGAAGGCCACCCAAGGCATTCCAAGGAACCTGCCGCGGCGCACCACACGTCCCGGCAAGGCCCGGTGAGCGACAAGCTCCCGGGTGCAACAAGACAACAACCGCGGCAAGGCACTTGCCGCGGCAAGACACCACTGTGCCCGCGCTCCAGCACATCCACCAACGTGTCGCTCCGGGACCCCTCCAGGCGTACGTGGCGGAAGGCTGTGCAGCTTGCGGTGCGCGGTGGCAAGCGGCGCTGACAAGATCGCCATCGTGGCGAACGGTGGCGTCCCTGGCGGTCCTTTTTTGCACTGTTCAGGCGACACAGACGGGCATTTAAGGCCCTTGTCCCCTGCCGTCAGGGTTAGGTGTGATACACTGTAGCAGGTAGCTGTGCCCACCACAGCACCTTTCCATTTTTGCCCTTTACCTCCGTTGCCACCTGTCGGTGACCCCTTGAGCATATAAAAGGAGGCCCGTGTGCAACGTAGAGGAGGGTTATCCATTTCAGAGAACACTCACGCACGGTCCCGCTAGCTGCTGGTGTGTACTGTAGCACTCCACGCTCCCGAGCAAGAAATCAATACAAACCACAAAGCAGGAGTAGGGTTTTACGCATCCGTGCGGCCCGAACCTGGGTAAATCGCTCGCGTGCATCGCCTCGATTTGCTCTTTGCGCAACCTCCGCCCCCGCCGAACCGAAAGGGACCCGGCCCGCCGGTCCCATAGGTGCCCGCTGGACGGGATACTGCTCCTTCTAACGTGGTTAGAAGTCCGAGCATATCCCGCTCCTCGCACCGTTCGCCACCGCCACCCGCCACTGCAGCAGAAGCTTTGGCGCGAGCTTAGCTGCTCCTAGATTACCCTCCAACGGCGGACAAGATCGACGACTGGAGGGCTACCATCCAGAGTATCATCGGCTTCGCCAACGGCGACACTCCACGGCAGCCGAGCACGTCGCAGCCGCGGCAAGCCAGCCAGGCACGAGCCGGAGACGACAAGACTGGTGGGGGTGCAACTACTGTGCACTCTCCGCCCCGAAGGCCAAGATCGCCGACTCGCCGGATCCACCTCGACAGCGACTCCACCGCGTCATCAGATCCGCGAGCTCGTCGCGATCAGCGCCAAGTTCTTCAAGAACGACAACAAGAAGACACTCGCACTCGCATCGAGCGCCGAAGAGAAGCGCAGCGTCAATGAGATCAGCGCGATGGGCCCTCTGTCGACATGCATGCGCCAGGGGAACCAGGCGACTTACCGTACGCGGTAGGTTGCCCTGCGTTCACTCGTGAGCTGCGGCAAGTCCAGTGGCCCAGTACGAAGAATTTCAAACCAGATGTACCAGAGAAGTACAACGGCAAGTCGCATCCGTCGGAGTTCCTCAGCATCTACACCATCGCGGTGCAGGCTGCTGGGGGGCGGGACGGCAAGATCCTTGCCAACTACTTCCCGTTGGTGCTCAAGCCCAACGTCAGGTCCTGGCTCATGCACTTGCCGGATAACTCCATATCCTCCTGGGCAGACCTATGCCATCAGTTTGTCAGCGCCTTTACAGGCGGCCACAAACCTCATGGCCAAGAGAGTGATCTTCATCTGCTCGTCCAGAAGGAAGGAGAGCCCCTACGCAAGTACATTCAGAGGTTCAGCCGTGTACAGTACAACATCCCAGACGTCCACCCCGCCGCGGTCATCAGCGCGTTTCATCAAAACGTGCGTAACCGCAGGATGCGGGAGGAGATGGTGATGTGCAGGATCAGAGACGTCAGTGAGCTATATGCCCTGGCCGACAAGTGCGCACGTGCTGAGGAAGGGAGGAGACTCCCCGGAGAGAATGCAGGAGCGGGAGGATCTGACAGCGAGGATGCTGCCCCGGCAAAGAAAAACCGGCGGCGGAACAGGAAGAAGAAAGGCAAAGAGGTGCTAGTCATAGAGCAGTCCGGCAACGAAGGTGGCGCCAAGTAGGCCAAGGTTGGTAGCTCCGGCAAGGAGATTGCCGCGTGCGCCAACTGCCAGGCTGTGGCGGTCGCCGACAAGCAGGACGGCTCCGACAAGCAATACTGCAAGATTCACCGCACCAAGGGCCATGACCTCCAAAGCTGCAAAAAGGTCGAGCAGCTTGTCCAGCAGCAAAAAGCTGAGTACGAGCGATGCGACAAGGAGAGGGCCCAAGGAGGTGCTGGAGAATCCGGCAAGAAGCGCGCCGGCCGGGGAGGACGCCGCGGCAAGGCCAAGCAGCGGCAAGGAGACAGACCTCCCCGCGGCCGCGACAACGATGAAGATGACGATGACGACGAAGACATGGATGATGTTGAGACCAGTGAGCAGGAATTTCAGAAAGCCACAGAAGTCTTGTGCGTTGACGGTGGTGCTTCTCTGCATACTTCGCACCGCCAACTCAAGCAATGGGTGCGGGAAGTCAATGCAGCAGAACCACGTATCGAATCGCGCAAGCTTCTGAAATGGTCCAGCACGCCTATCATCTTTGACATTGAGGACCACCCTGATCGCACAACCGCGGTCGGGTGCTTGCCGATGTTGGTTTCACCAACTATCCGCAACCTCAAGGTCACCAAGATGCTAGTTGACGGCGGGGCCGGCTTGAACCTGATCTCCTCCGCAGTACTCCAGAAACTCCAGATCCCTGACAGCGAGCTCGAAGAGACCGGCACATTCCAAGGAATCAACTCAGGAAGGAGCAAGCCGAAGGGGAAAGTCACGCTACCGGTAACATTTGGCAGCGAGCTGAACTTCAGGACTGAGAGGGTCACATTTGACGTTGTCGATATTCCATTACCTTACAATGGAATACTTGGCCGTCCAGCACTCGCCAAGTTCATGGCAGCCTCTCATTACGCATATAACATGCTGAAGATGCCAGGCCCGATAAGCGTCATCTCTGTCCCTGGCGACAAGAAGGATGCACTTATCTGTGCCGACAAGATCTACCGGGAAGCAGCAGCCACAGCAGATCACAAGTCACTTGCCGCTGAAGCTCCCGGAGAGAAGAAGACCAAGTCCGGCAAGAGTTCTGATGCCCACTCCGGCAAGCGCACCTCTTCCGAGTGCTGCGCTGCCGTCGAGGACGCACCATCGAGCTCCACCGGCAAGTGCAAGAAGACGATGGCAGCTCCGCCAGAGACAAAAAAGGTGTCCGCCAAGGAGGACAGCACTGGTGGTATCTTCACCATCAGTGCCACTCTCGACCCTAAATAGGAAAGCGCGCTCATTGCTTTCCTGCGGGTGAATGTCGACGTGTTTGCGTGGCAACCGTCTGACATCCCCGGTGTTCCCAGGAAAGTGATTGAGCACCACCTTGCCGTTTGTCCTCATGCGCGGCCCGTCAAGCAGAAGGTCAGGAAGCAGGCAGTGGAGCGCCAAGAATTTATTGCAGAAGAGATCAAGAAGTTGGAAGCAGCAGGCCTTGTCAGAGGAGTGCTCCATCCCACGTGGTTGGCCAATCCTGTAGTCGTGCGCAAGGCAAACGGGAAATGGAGACTTTGTATCGATTTTACTAATGTTAACAAAGCTTGTCCCAAAGACCCATTTCCTTTGCCGCGCATTGACCAGATTGTTGACTCCACAGCCGGATGTGATTTGCTTTCATTTCTTGACGCATACACAGGATATCATCAGATCTTCATGGCAGAAGAGGATGAGGAGAAAACCGCATTTATTACTCCATGTGGCACGTACTGCTTCATACGGATGCCTTTCGGACTAAAAAATGCTGGTTCAACATTTGCAAGAGTAGTCCATGTCGCTCTTGAGCCGCAAATACACAGAAATGTGGAGGCCTACATGGATGATATAGTAGTCAAGAGCAAGGACAGAGCAACCCTGATACAAGATTTAGACGAGACCTTTGCAAATCTGCGCAAGATCAACCTCAAGCTCAACCCAGAGAAGTGTGTGTTTGGAGTTCCCTCCGGCAAGCTTCTCGGGTTCTTCGTGTCTCAGCGGGGAATTGAAGCCAATCCCGACAAGATCAAGGCCATTGAGCAGATTGAAGCACCCAAGCGCGTCAAAGATGTACAAAGACTTGCCGGTTGCGTGGCTGCTCTCAGTAGGTTTATCTCTAGGTCTGCTGAGCGCGCCCTGCCCTTTTTCAAATTATTGAAAAAGGCAGGTCCAATGAGATGGACTCCGGAAGCGGAGGCTGCGCTGCGAGACTTGAAGAGATACCTGTCCTCCCCTCCAATACTTGTCGCACCTAAGCCACAAGAGAAGTTGCTGCTGTACATAGCGGCAACCAATCAAGTGGTTAGTGCTGCGTTAGTAGCAGAGAGGGAGGCAGATGACGAGCCCGCAACCACGGCAAGCACATCCAGCGACAAGCAGGGCGCTCCCCCGACAAGCTCTGGTCCCGACAAAGATCAATCTGCGCAGATGCGAGAGGAGATACAGAAGAAAATGGTGCAGCGCCCAGTTTACTTTGTCAGCTCCCTTGTGCAGGGGGCTAGGTCAAGGTACTCTGGTGTGCAGAAATTGCTTTTCGGCCTTCTCATGGCCTCGAGAAAGCTGCGCCATTACTTCCAAGCACATGAGATCACAGTTGTCACTCGCTTTCCGCTGAAGAGGATACTGCAGAATCCAGAAGCGACAGGCAGGATTGTTGAGTGGGCACTGGAACTGTCAAGCTTTGGCCTCAAGTTTGAGAGTACTTCAACTATCCAGAGCAGAGCATTGGCAGAATTTATAGCAGAATGGACGCCAACACCAGATGAAGAAATTCTAGAAACAAGCATCCCCGACAAGGAAGCAAGCAAAGAGTGGCTGATGTACTTTGATGGTGCCTTTTCGCTACAAGGCGCCAGCGCTGGTGTGCTGCTTGTCGCACCCACCGGAGAGCACCTCAAGTACGTAGTCCAGATGCACTTTCCCAAGGAGCAAGCAACAAACAATACTGCAGAGTATGAGGGCTTGCTTGCCGGTCTCCGGATCGCGGCAGACCTTGGGATCAAGAAGCTCATTGTCAGGGGTGACTCACAGCTTGTCGTCCGCCAAGTAAACAAGAGCTATCAGAGTCCATTGATGGAAGCTTACGTCGATGAAGTGAGAAAGCTAGAAGAGCACTTTGACGGCCTACAAATGGAACATGTTCCAAGAGCTCAGAACGTCATTGCAGATGGCCTGTCAAAGTGCGCCGCACTTAAGTTACCTGTGGAACCAGGGATCTTTATGCTCAAGCTGAATCAACCGTCCGTAACGCCATCAACTGGACAGAGCAAGAAGAGAAAGTTGGTTTCTGGTGACTATTTGCCGGCACAGCTTCCCGAAGCTGCCGCCAAGAAGGTCCCTAAGATCAACGCCAAGAGCGCTGCGGAGCAATCTGCTCGGGCAAGCCCTAGGGTTTGTTCCGTTGAAGCAGAAGCTCCCGACAAGTTTTGCTCCGGCATGCTTGCCGGGGAACGTCACGCTCCGGCAGAGCCGCAGGTTCTTGCCGTAGAAGCGGATGTTCCCGCAGCAGTCCCCAAGATCAACACCAAGAGCGCTGAGGAGCAGTCTGCTCCGGCAAACCCCAGGGTTTGTTCCATGGAAGCAGAAGCTCCCGGCAAGTTTTGCTCCGGCAAGCTTGCCGGGGAACGTCACGCTCCGGCAGAGCCACAGGTTCTTGCCGTTGAAGCGGATGTTCCCGCAGCAGCAGATTTGCCTTTAGTCCTTGTTGTCGAGCCACAAGCTCCAGCATGGGCGCAGCAGATTGTCCGTTTCCTTCAGACAGGAGAACTTCCCGAAGAGCAAGAAGAAGCGGAAAGAGTAGCCCGGCAGTCAAGTATGTACCAGTTTGTCGACAAGACACTGTACAGAAGAAGACTCAACGGCGTGAAATTGAAGTGTATTCACCGGGAAGATGGACAAAAGCTGTTGGCAGAGATACATGGAGGCATATGTGGTCACCACATTGGCGCAAGAGCACTTGTCGGCAAAGCATTCCGGCAAGGTTTCTTCTGGCCTACAGCCCTCCAGGATGCAACTGCACAAGTAACCAAGTGTGAAGCGTGCCAGTTCCATTCCAAGCAGATACACCAACCAGCTCAAGCTCTCCAGACGATCCCTTTATCCTGGCCATTTTCGGTCTGGGGGCTCGACATCCTCGGCCCCTTTCCCCGAGCTGTCGGGGGCTTTGAGTACTTGTACGTTGCAATCGACAAGTTCCCAAAGTGGCCGGAAGTCGAACCAGTGAGGAAGGTGACAACACAGTCAGCAGTCAAGTTCTTCAGGTCGATTGTTTGCCGCTTCGGGATCCCTAATAGGATAATCACCGACAACGGTACACAATTTACGAGCCGCACCTTCATGCAGTACGTCCAAGATCTTGGCGCCAAGGTCTTCTTCGCTTCTGTTGCTCACCCGAGAAGCAACGGTCAAGCGGAGAGGGCAAATGTTGAAGTGTTGCGCGGGCTCAAGACCAGAACTTTCGACAGGCTGCACAAGTGCGGAAGAAACTGGATCGAGGAGCTGCCGGTGGTTCTTTGGTCGATCAGGACGACGCCAAATCGAGCCACTGGACAGACACATTTCGCTCTAGTCTATGGAGCAGAGGCAGTTATCCCCACGGAACTCGTATACGGGTCACCTCGAGTGCTCGCTTATGATGAGCTTGAGCAAGAGCAGCTGCGACAAGATGACGCGCTGCTCCTTGAGGAAGATCGTCTTCAGGCTGCTGTGTGAGCTGCTCGCTACCAGCAAGCTTTGCGCCGCTACCATAGCCGCAAAGTTAACGCCAGAAGTCTTGAGGAAGGCGACCTTGTTCTTCGGCGCGTTCAGTCCGCCAAGAATTCCAAGAAGTTGATGCCGAAGTGGGAAGGCCCTTACCGGGTGAAACGAGTCACTAGGCCTGGCGCTGTCCGCCTTGAGACCGAAGATGGCATTCCGGTGAACAACTCCTGGAACATTGAGCATCTTCGTAAGTTTTACCCGTAAGGCGCGGTTGTCGGAACCTGTTCCGGCAACCACCTTTTGTACAAGTCTTGCCGCTGTTTCATGTAATCTTTTGTACAAAGCCGGGCGCAGATCCCGTGCATAAGTAAAGCTCATGTGCTCCGCACATTTTGTCGATTTTATGCTTCTTATTTATCTGGCATATATGATCTGACACTTTGTGCAGCACCTAAACCCCGGTAAGCAATAACGAGCCGTAAAGGCGCATATCTGTATTGTCTCTTCTTTCTTTTGAAAGCAAGGTTCCCCTCGCCCACAAGTTTGCCGGGGAGGAAAGGAGAAGACGATGGTATGGACCAGGCGCCGTTCAAGAAAGTTTCGCCTTGCCGAGAAGCAGACAACAGAAAAGCTAAGTTGCCAAAGTTTGAGCAATCAAATTTTTTAAATTTTAAGTTATCTCCCTTGAACGACCGCACTTTGTATGGAAAACCTGTGCACGGAGGAACCAACTCGTAGCTAGTTGCGCCCTTATTTTGTTTCGAGTCCGCTCAACAAATTAAGTGAGCTGCTAGCGCCCTTACTTTGTTTCGAGTCCGCTCAGCAACTTAAGTGAGCCGCTAGCGCCCTTACTTTGTTTCGAGTCCGCTCAGCAACTTAAGTGAGCTGCAACTAGTTGTGACAAGGTTTCTTGCCGGTAGCGGCACCGCCAGCAGGCTGCTGACGTCCCGCACTCAGCGCTCGCGGCTAAGGTGCCTGCACCGGCAAGTTCCCTAAAAGCGTAGGGTAAAAAGACATACAAAGGGAGGGATCAAGTAAAGGGAATAACGTTGCAATAATTGCCCAGAATAAAAGTTATATTACAAGGATAACTTGTCGCGGCTCTAATAGTCTGTTTTCATAACATGTCAAACAGCGACAAGGAAAGAAGAAATGGGCGGCCTAATCTACGCGATCGCCTTCGACCCTCTTAATCCCGCTCACCTTGTCCACAATGGGTGCGACAAGGGCCTTGAGCTCCTCTAGGTCAGCCTCTGGCGGCAAGATCCTGAGGATGTTGGTGAGGCGGAGGCTCGGATTGCGGAAGGCCACCTTCATCAACACTTTCTGGAGGGCTCCGGCGCAGATCTTGCGCGATTCGTCGGCCAGCTGCTTGGGGATCCTCTCCCGGAGTCGCTGGAGGGCCGTCGCCACGCCCTTGAAGAACAGGACGAGCTTGGCACTGGGTTGGAGGTTGTCGTCGGAGGGATACCCAAGATCTTCCATCCCCAGCTGCGCCAGCTCCTTGTTGATATCTGTGGCGGCGTTCACCAGACTCTCCGTCCAGTGCATCACAGTCTCCCTGAAGGTGTTCTGGGCGGCGGCAGCGCTCTCCAGCAGCGCCTTGTCGGCCTTGATTTCCTCCTTCAAGGCCGCCTCCCGCTTCTTGGCGCTGTCCAGAGTCTTGGTCAAAGTGGTTAGCTTCAACTCAAGATCCACGTTGGAGACCTTGGCGGCGCTGAGCTCTCTACCCTTCTCGGCGAGATCGGCTTCGAGCTGCGCCACCTTCGTCTTCAACTCCTCCTTGGCGGCCTCGGCGGCGGCGGCGGCGTCCTCTGCTTGTTTGTGGGCTCCACTGAGCTTTTCCTCGCGCGAGGCAAGCTCCTCCTCGTGGGCGTCGAGATTGACCTTCCGCTGCGCCAGCTCGCCCTCCTCCGCGGCTAGCTTCACAGCGGCAAGTCGCTGCAGCTCTTCGGCTTCGGCCTTCTCGAGGAGAAAGGCCTTCTACGCTTCAGCGAGCTGCTCCCGCTCCTCCGCCAGGGATCGGACGGCTTCCCGGTGGAAACCCCCGAGCTCTTCCGCGCATTTTTCAATGTCTGCTCCCGCCTTCGCGACAAGCGCCTCCCGGGACTCCAGCTTGGCTTGCCGCGTGCGGTAGAGCGACATCAACTTCCGCAGCAGCCGCTCTTCTTCGGGCTCGTTGCTGCTACTGCTTGGCGCGTCGACCAGCTTCAACCCCGCGGAGGCAAGCACTTCTCCGTCGAAGATCTCCCCCTCGACCGGCGCCCTGGAGCTTGACGCCCAGGGGAGGTTGATGAAGACGCCTTCGCCGGCCTTCAAGTAGACACCCGGCTGGGGCTCTTCGGTGCTTGGCGCTGCGGCTTCGGCGGACGGGTCGGCGGTTGGTGTAGCGCCTGGCGCTCCTGCGGCCTCTGGGCCGTCAGTACGATCGCCAGACCCCTCGCCAGTCGCCGCGGCGCCAGCCTTGGCGGCCTCGGCGCCGACGGGATCACCCGCGCCGGCTACGTCCTCGGCGGCGACCTCGGTCTCCATCCGCTCCAGAGCAGATGGGTCTGACAGCCGGCAAGGGGAAAAGAGTCAAGCAAAATCCAGCAAAAACTCAAGAAGATCAAAAGAAGAAGAACCCAAGGGAAGTTTTGAAGCAAGAGGAGTACCTGCACCAGGCTCTGCAGTAGTGGTCTCCGTCGTCGGGGGGCCGCTGGTGCTGTCCCTTGCCGGAGAACCCTCCCTTGCCGGAGACTTCTCCCTTACCGGGAAGCCCTCCCTTGCCGGAGAGTTCTCCCTTGTCGGGGAATTCTCCCTTGGCTCCTGGTGGAGCTGCTCGGCTCCTACACAAGTCAACAAGCAGATATCAGCAAATACAAGTACCCAAGCGCGCCTCGCAGCAGAAAGTAATTCACACACTTACGCTGGGGGCTGCCCTGGAGGAAAGTCACCGGCTCCGGCAAGGTTGTCTCGGGCGCGCCACCTGCTGTCGCAGTGGGCTCGTCCTCGATGATGATCACCGGGGCCTTAGCTCTCTTTGCCGCTCTCTGGGCCAGAGTCCTAAAGAGGAACAAGTTCAGAGAAAAGCAAGTGAGAAACAAGACCAACAGCAAGAATTGAAGAAATGCAAGTACAACAAGAGAAGCTTACTCTTCTTCTTCTTCCTCGTCGGAGCTGAACGCGGAGAAGTTGAAGTCCGGCGCGCGCCCGGCACGAGGGGGCGGAGGAGAAGCTTCCCTTGGCCGCTTGGCGGGAGCAGTGGCGGCTGTCCGAGACGACCCCGCTCCGGCTGTTGGCGCGGCGTGAGTAGCGGTAGGGACTGAAGCGGTGGTCCGGCTAGACTCCGCTCCAGTTGCCGTCGTAGCATGAGGTGCTCCCGCGGCAACGGTGTTTGCCGTGGTCGAGCGTGTCACGCCGCGTGGCGACTGTTGACCCGCTTGCCGCTCCACCACATCACCGACCTTGCGGAGACGCCTTCTTGGTGGGGATGGAGGCTCTGCTTGCGGCAAGCTGCTCGAAGATGAGGAGGAAGAAGAGTTGATTTCCAACGAGCCGCTTGTGTCCTTGGCGGGCTCGCTCGGCTCGGCGCCACGCCCGACAAGTTCCTTCTTGCCGGCAGGCTCCCCTCGCTCGGCGCGGCTTGCCGCCTCCGCTGCATCTGCCTCCTCCATAGTGAATCCAAACTCGCCCGCGGCTACGGCTGCCGCTGCCTCTTCCAGCCTGGTGGCAATGAGCGCCATCTCTGCATCGGTGGTGTCGCGGGTGAGGCCGTCTTTGTCGTCGGCGCGGATCGACACTTCCACCAAGTCATCGAAGAACTGCTGCACGACCTCATCTGCAGGCTCCTGCCAAGTTGGCACAATCCCGTGCGAGTCGCACTCCGACATCATTGCACGGATGCGGTCGAGCGCGGAATTGTTGCACAAAGGCACGACGCCCCCCGGCAACCTGAACACCTCGGGATGTTGGGGGTCATACTTGAACAGTTCCTGCAGCATCGCGTTGAGCTCCAGGACTGTGAAGTTGTAGTTGAGGCCCGGCCGCAGCCTCATGATATCTTCCGCGTTCTTGAACTCCCAAGTGGGCCTCCCCCGTTCCTGCAGAGGGGCGATGCGGCAGCGAAGGAAGTCTGCGCCAACAGCGCCAACAGTAAGCCCGGCAAGCCTCAGGCGCAGGATCCTGGTGACGACAATCTTCAGCTTGTCGTCCTCCGGGGCCACGTCACTCCAATCACTACCGCGGGTTACTGGGGTTCGGCGCCGGGTGGTGAATGGCTGCGGGCTCTCCTCGTCAATCCAGCACCAATCAGCTCTCCACTCCTCCCACTTGCCGCGTAATTCTCCCTCCAGATAGGTTTCCTTCTTGCCGGCCCTTGAGATCCAGGCGATTCCGCAGGATAGAGCCTCTCCTCTCTCTACTCGGGGGATGAAGAAGTGGCGGAAGAGGGCTACGTTGGGAAGGACTCTGACAAAGTTTTCGCAGAGATGTGCGAAAACTACCATCGCCAGAACGGCATTGGGGGTGAAGTCAAGGAGGTGGAATCCATAGGTATTCATGATATCGCAGAACAAATCAGAGAATGGCGGGCAGAGCCCGTAGTAGAAGAACAGAGCAAAAAAGGGGTATCCACTCGGAGCCTTCTTCCAAGCGGCGGCGGGGAGTACCTTTGTGCGCGGATGCGCGCGCGTCTCCGCCGACCAGAAAAGATAGTAGTTCTCCCTCAGCTCCTTCGCGCCAAGCTTGGGGGGGAAGACGGATCGCTCCTTCCGCAGCACCGCGAGCCGCTGCGCCTCGGTCGTCTTCATGGCCTTCCCCTTGTCGGCTTTTGGAGCCATGGCGGAAGCAGTGGAGGAGGTCGACGGCGTGGTGGAGCTGGTGGCAATGGGGGGCGAAGCGCTGCTCTTTCTCTCTCTGCTTTGGGAAGGCGAGGGAGCGGCGGAGATTTCTGAGATTGGGAACAGCAACGGGCAAGTGGGTGAATTGCCCCTGTTTCCCCTGCTTATAAAGAGGGAGGGGGCGGACGTTCCGCATTTCCAAATAAAGTAACCCCCACGACCTCTCCCACGACGCCGCTTTCAACGCGTGCCGTTCAGGGAGGGCGGGGTGGATACGGAGTGAGATACGGCGCAACCTAGGCCGCGCGTGCCCGTGCCCTGTTTTGGGCCTGGCCCAAAAGCGCTTGGCACCGTGTATGGCCCAGGCCCGAGGGCTCCTGTCGGTGTACTAGAGTAGGGGTACCCTAGTATCCCGAACTTGTGCACGGGCAGTCGCAGCATCCCGCGGCAAGGCTTGCCGGGTGACCGCCAAGATCCTCCGTGGTTCCTCTGGAGCCATTCAAGAACAAAGTGTCCAAGTTAAAGAGACAAGACCCCGGCAAGAGGAGCTTGCCGGGAAGGCTCACAAAAGCATCCCAAGACCCCGGCAAGAGGAGCTTGCCGGGAAGGCCACCCAAGGCATTCCAAGGAACCTGCCGCGGCGCACCACGCGTCCCGGCAAGGCCCGGTGAGCGACAAGCTCCCGGGTGCAACAAGACAACAACCGCGGCAAGGCACTTGCCGCGGCAAGACACCACTGTGCCCGCGCTCCAGCACATCCACCAACGTGTCGCTCCGGGACCCCTCCAGGCGTACGTGGCGGAAGGCTGTGCAGCTTGCGGTGCGCGGTGGCAAGCGGCGCTGACAAGATCGCCATCGTGGCGAACGGTGGCGTCCCTGGCGGTCCTTTTTTGCACTGTTCAGGCGACACAGACGGGCATTTAAGGCCCTTGTCCCCTGCCGTCAGGGTTAGGTGTGATACACTGTAGCAGGTAGCTGTGCCTACCACAGCACCTTTCCATTTTTGCCCTTTACCTCCGTTGCCACCTGTCGGTGACCCCTTGAGCATATAAAAGGAGGCCCGTGTGCAACGTAGAGGAGGGTTAGCCATTTCAGAGAACACTCACGCACGGTCCCGCTAGCTGCTGGTGTGTACTGTAGCACTCCACGCTCCCGAGCAAGAAATCAATACAAACCACAAAGCAGGAGTAGGGTTTTACGCATCCGTGCGGCCCGAACCTGGGTAAATCGCTCGCGTGCATCGCCTCGATTTGCTCTTTGCGCAACCTCCGCCCCCGCCGAACCGAAAGGGACCCGGCCCGCCAGTCCCATAGGTGCCCGTGGATCAGTACCCCGGCATTGGGATTCTGGGCTGGAAAAGGAGCAAATATTAGAGACCTATTTTGCACAACTCCAAAAGTCTTGAAACTTCACGGAAGATGTTTTCCAAATATATAAAAAATACTGAGAGCAAGAACTTCACCAGGGGGCCACACCCTTCCCACGAGGGTGGGGGGCGATATGATACCGGGGCACTCCCCCAAGCTTCGTGGGCCCCCTGGTGGCCCTCCGGTGGCCATCTTCTGCTATATGGAGTCTTTCGATGGGAAAAAAATCATAAGCCATCTTCTCGGACGAAACTCCGCCGCCATGAGGCGGAACCTTGGCGGAACCAATCTAGGGATCTGGCGGAGCTGTTCTGCCGGGAAACTTCCCTCCCGGATGGGGAAATCATCACCATCGTCATCACCAACGCTCCTCTCATCAGGAGAGGGCAATCTCCATCAACATCTTCATCAGCACCATCTCATCTCAAAACCCTAGTTCATCTCTTGTATCCAATTCTTGTCTTCAAGTCCGGGATTGGTGCTAGTAGGTTGCTAGTAGTGTTAATTACTCCTTGTAGTTCATGCTAGTTGGTTTAATTGGTGGAAGATCATATGTTCAGATCCTATATGCATATTAATACCCCTCTGGTTATGAACATGTTTATGCTTTGTGAGTAGTTATTGTCTCCCCTCTAGTGGTGTTATGTGAACGTTGACTACATGGCACTTCACCATTATTTGGGCCTAGAGGAAGGCATTGGGGAGTAATAAGTAGATGATGGGTTGCTAGAGTGACATAAGCTTAAACCCTAGTTTATGCGTTGCTTCGTAAGGGGCTGATTTGGATCCATATGTTTCATGTTATGGTTAGGTTTACCTTAATACTTTTGTTGTAGTTGCAGATGCTTGCAATAGAGGTTAATCATAAGTGGGATGCTTGTCCAAGTACGGGCAGTATCCGAGCACCGGTCCACCCACATACCAAATTATCAAAGTACCGAACACGAATCATATGAACGTTATGAAAACTAGCTTGACGATATTCCCATGTGTCCTCGGGAGCGCTTTACATCATATAAGAGTTTGTCCAGGCTTGTCCTTTGCTACAAAAAGGATTGGGCCACCTTGCTGCACCTTATTTACTTTTGTTACTTGTTGCTCGTTACAAATTATCTTATCACAAAACTATCTGTTACCACTTATTTCAGTACTTGCAGAGAATACCTTGCTGGAAACCGCTTATCATTTCCTTCTGCTCCTCGTTGGGTTCGACACTCTTACTTATGGAAAGGACTACAATAGATCCCCTATACTTGTGGGTCATCAAGACTCTTTTTTGGCGTCGTTGACGGAGAGTGAAGCGCCTTTGGTAGGTGGAATTTGGTAAGGAAAAATTTATATAGTGTGCTGAAATTTACTGTCACTTGTTACTATGGAAAGTAATCCTTTGAGGGGCTTGTTCGGGGTATCTTCACCCCGACCAGTAGAGCAAAGAGTTGCTCCTCGACCTACTGAACCTACTAAAAATGAAAATGAAAATGAAAATGCTTGCTTTGAAGTTCCTTCGGGTATGATAGAAAAATTGCTAGATAATCCTTTTTTAGGAGATGGAACAGAACATCCTGATGAACATCTGATATATGTGGATGAAGTTTGTGGATTATTTAAGCTTGCAGGTGTTCCCGGAGATGTTGTTAAGAAGAAGGTCTTCCCTTTATCTTTGAGGGGAGATGCATCGACATGGTATAGGTTATGTGATGATATGAGGTCTTGGAATTACAAACGATTGAAATTGGAATTTCATCAGAAGTTTTATCCTATGCATCTTGTTCATCGTGATCACAATTATATATATAATATTTGGCCTCGCAAAGGAGAAAGCATTGCTCAAGCTTGGGGGAGGCTTAAATCTATGTTATATTCATGCCCCAATCATGAGCTCTCAAGAGAAATGATTATTCAAAAAATTTATGCTCGGCTTTCTGGTAACAATCGCAGCATGCTTGATACTTCTTGTGCTGGCTCTTTTATGATGAAGACTATTGAATTCAAATGGGATTTATTGGAAAGAATTAAACGCAACTCTGAAGATTGGGACCTCGACAATGGTAAGGAGTCAGGTATAACACCTAGTTTTGATTGTGTTAAATCTTTTATGGATACCGATATTTTTCGTAAATTTAGAACTAAATATGGACTTGACCCTGAGATAGTAGCCTCTTCTGTGAATCTTTTGCTACTTATGTTGATCTCCCCAAGGTGAAGTGGTTTAAATATCATCCTCCCATAGAAGTAAAAGTAGTTGCACCTATTAAAGTTGAAGAAAAGACTATCAATTATAATGATCCTATTGTTCCTACTTCTTATGTTGAGAAACCACCTTTCCCTGTTAGGATAAATGATCATGCTAAAACTTCAATTGTAGTTCGTAAAAGCAATATTAAAACATATACACCTCCTGAGCAAGTTAAAGTCGAACCTAATATTGCTATTGTTAAAGATCTCTTGTCCGATAACATAGATGGGCATGTTATTTATTTCTGTAATGAAACTGCTAGAATTGCTAAACCCCGTGATAAAGATAAACCTAGACCTGTGGTAGGCATGCCTGTTATTTCTGTTAAAATAGGAGATCATTGTTATCATGGCTTATGTGATATGTGTGCTAGTGCTAGTGCAATACCTTATTCCTTATACCAAGAAGTTATGCATGATATTGCACCTGCTCAGATGGAAGATATTGATGTCACAATTAAACTTGCCAATAGAGATACTATTTCACCAATGGGAATTGTTAGAGATGTTGAAGTCTTGTGTGGGAAAACTAAATATCCTGCTGATTTTCTTGTTCTTGGTTCCCCACAAGATATCTTTTGTCCCATTATATTTGGTAGACCCTTCGTAAATACTGTTAATGCTACCATAGATTGCGAAAGAGATGTTGTTACTATCGGTTTAGATGATATGACTCATGAATTTAATTTTTCTAAATTTAGTAGACAACACCGTGAAGAAGAATTACCTAGTAAGGATGAAATTATTGGCCTTGCTTCTATTGCCGTACCTCCTAGTGATCCTTTAGAGCAATATTTGCTAGACCATGAAAATGATACGTTTATGAATGAAAGAAGGGAATTAGATGAAGTATTCTTTAAACAGGAGCCTATTCTGAAAAACAATTTACCTATTGAAATCCTAGGGGATCCTCCTCCACCCAAGGGTGATCCCATGTTTGAGCTTAAACCATTACCTGATACTCTTAAATATGCTTATCTTGATGAGAAAAAGATATATCCTCTTATTATTAGTGCAAACCTTTCAGAACATGAAGAAGAGAGATTATTGAAAACTCTGAAGAAGCACTGTGCTGCTATTGGGTATACTCTTGATGATCTTAAGGGCATTAGTCCCACTCTATGTCAACATAAAATTAATTTGGAAGAAGATGCTAAACCAGTTCGTGATCATCTACGCCGACTGAATCCTAAAATGAAAGAAGTGGTAAGAAAGGAGATACTAAAGCTCCTTGAGGCAGGTATAATTTATCCCATTGCTGATTTTCAGTGGGTAAGCCCTGTCCATTGTGTCCCTAAGAAGGGAGGTATTACTGTTGTTCCTAATGATAAAGATGAATTGATTCCTCAAAGAATTATTACAGGTTATAGGATGGTAATTAACTTCCGCAAATTAAATAAGGCTACTAAAAAGGATCATTACCCCTTACCTTTTATCGATCAAATGCTAGAAAGATTATCTAAACATACACATTTTTGCTTTCTAGATGGTTATTCTGGTTTCCCTCAAATACCTGTGTCAGCCAAAGATCAATCAAAGACTACTTTTACATGCCCTTTTGGTACTTTTGCTTATAGACGTATGCCTTTTGTTTTATGTAATGCACCTGCTACCTTTCAAAGATGCATGATGGCTATATTCTCTGACTTCTGTGAAAAGATTTGTGAGGTTTTCATGGACGACTTTTCCGTCTATGGATCTTCTTTTGATGATTGCTTGAGCAACCTTGATCGAGTTTTGCAGAGATGTGAAGAAACTAATCTTGTCTTGAATTGGGAAAAGTGCCACTTTATGGCGAATGAAGGTATTGTCTTGGGGCATAAAGTTTCTGAAAGAGGTATTGAAGTTGATAAAGCCAAGGTTGATGCTATTGAAAAGAGGCCATGTCCCAAGGACATCAAAGGTATAAGAAGTTTCCTTGGTCATGCCGGTTTTTATAGGAGGTTCATTAAGGACTTCTCAAAAATTTCTCGGCCTCTGACTAATTTATTACAAAAAGATATACCATTTGTCTTTGATGATGATTGTGCAGAAGCATTTGAAATACTTAAGAAAGCATTGATTTCTGCACCTATTGTTCAGCCACCTAATTGGAATTTACCATTTGAAATTATGTGTGATGCTAGTGATTATGCTGTAGGTGCTATTCTAGGACAAAGAGTTGATAAGAAACTAAATGTTATTCAATATGCTAGGAAACTCTAGACAATGCTCAAAGAAATTATGCTACTACTGAAAAAGAATTCTTAGCAGTTGTATTTGCTTGTGATAAGTTTAGACCTTATTGTCGGTGTCAAAATCGGCGGATCTCGGGTAGGGGGTCCCGAACTGTGCGTCTAAGGCGGATGGTAACAGGAGGCAGGGGACACGATGTTTTACCCAGGTTCGGGCCCTCTTGATGGAGGTAAAACCCTACGTCCTGCTTGATTTATTCTTGATGATATGAGTATTACAAGAGTTGATCTACCACGAGATCAGAGAGGCTAAACTCTAGAAGCTAGCCTATGGTATGATTGTATGTTGTCCTACGGACTAAAACCCTCCGGTTTATATAGACACCGGAGGGGGCTAGGGTTACACAAGGTCGGTTGCAAAGGAGGAGATATACATATCCGTACTGCCTAGCTTGCCTTCCACGCCAAGTAGAGTCCTATTTGGACACGAGACAAAGTCTTCAATCTTGTATCTTCATAGTCCAACAGTCCGGCCAAAGGATATAATCTGGTTGTCCGGAGACCCCCTAATCCAGGACTCCCTCGGTAGCCCCTGAACCAGGCTTCAATGACGATGAGTCCGGCGCGCAGTATTGTCTTCGGCATTGCAAGGCGGGTTCCTCCTCCGAATACACCACGGAAGAATTTGAATACAAGGATGGTGTCTGACCCTGCAAAATAAGTTCCACAGACCACCGTAGAGAGAATAATATTTCCACAAATCTAATCTGCTAACTTGTTTTGGCAACATGACATTATGCCATGGCCCGGTGATTATTCGAACTGTTTCCTTTAACTAGCCCCGCACATAACGCGAGGCAGTTTCTTGACACATCTTGTCAAAGCAGAGATCGTGTTCCCCTTATTACGGGATTCTCATCAATACGGGCGTGGGTAACCCAACCGCGCCATTGATTACGGCGCTGGGGGGTAAGCGAGTTTTATCAGGCTAGTGGGGGTGCATAGTTTCGGCCGCCCTTATAAAGGGACAAGGTTTAGCCTTTTTCTACCCACGTCTTCTTCCTCCTTGCTCATCCATTCTTGCACACTCTTGCTCCAACGCCCAAGTCCACATCCTTCCCCTCAACCTTCTCCAACCATGTCCGGAGCAGGAGGCAAATGGATGGCTTCCTCTGTTACGGAGGGACCCATCAAGAAGCTGTGTGGAGCCGGATACTTAGCCGCGAATATCGCGCATTGGCTACCCGCTGCGGGGCAGATCGTTCCTACCCCTGAACCTCACGAGAGGGTAGTTTTCCTCCACCACTTCCTCCGCAGACTGGGGTTTCCCATCCATCCATTCGTCCGTGGTCTCGTGTTCTACTACGGGCTGGATTTCCACGATCTGGCCCCCAACTTCATCCTCAACATTTGGGCGTTCATAGTTGTGTGTGAGGCTTTCCTTCGCATCTGACCCCACTTCGGCCTGTGGTTAAAGACCTTCAATATCAAGCCGAAGGTGGTGGGTGGCCAACAAGAAGAATGCGGCGGAGCCATGGTGGGCAAGATGCGCAATGTTATATGGCTCGAAGGCTCCTTCGTGGAGACCATAAAGGGGTGGCAATCGGCGTGGTTCTACATCACCGAGCTGCGCGACACCAACTGGGTGGCTGCCCCCGAGTTTCGATCCGGAATCCCCACGCGGCTCACCTCCTGGAAAGAGAAGGGCCTGTCCTGGGGTTCATCGATGGAGCTGGACGGACTCCAGAAATGTATCCAGAATATGGCAAGCAAGAAGCTCAAGCTTGTCAACATAGTCCAGGTCATGCTCATCCGTCGGATCCTCCCGTGTCAACAACGGGATTTCAACCTGTGGGAGTTCGATCCGGCCCAGCACCAGACTCTGAGCGAGCTCTTCGACACGACGCACAAAGACGTCTAGAGGGTGCTGTTCAAGGGCGCCGAGGTCCCTCCCTCTCTCACCGAAGACCGCGGGCTAAGCGCGAAGCGCCGAGCACATTCGGTGAGTTCTATACGTCCGGTAGGATATTTTATTTCCCCTAGCTTAATCATGTGCAGGGTCTGAGCTCCATGCCTTTGACGGGACTGGGTGGAGACGTCGGGCCAGATTAACTGTCCGACCCCTCTACCCAAAGACACTGTGGATGCTCTCCTGACGGAGATGCTGACTCTGGCTCCTTACAAGGTGCCGGAGAAGACCAAGAAGGCCAAGGGAACCCGAAAGAGTTCCCGACGCCAGGTGTTATCGGACTCATCGTCCGATAATTCCGCGACACACTCCTCCCCCGAAGACGAGGAGGAAGATGAAGATGCTCCCCCTCCAGTCGGGGGAGACAAGAAAAGGAAGGCCGCCCCAACCGGGGGGGCGAAGGGTCCAAGAAGGGAAGGACCCTCCTTCCGGACTACACCACCGCCGCTGAAGGCGAAGACGAGTGGTTGCTCAGGGCCAAGCCCCTGGCGAAGTCGTAAGTATTCGGATGCCAGAGTAATTCATAGCATACCTTTGTCGTACCGCTTCTCCTAACGCTGAATTATGATTATGCAGACCGCCACAAGCCCGTATCGACGTATCGTCGGACGGCTCCTTGGGCTCGTCGGATATGGATAGCGATCCACTTCCGACCGCCACCTCCCCTTGCCCTACGGACAACGCCGAGGTATTGTCTCAAGAGGCACCAGGTCGAGGGGAGACAGTCCCGGAGGTGCCTCGAGGCGACCTCCCGGATTCCGGGAGCAGAGGGAGCAAGGCTCCCGAGGGCTCCGAGTTCGGCCCTCAGCCGAACACTGCGCCGGAACCTCCAGTGGTTCCGGACTCAGGCAGGCGGCCTCCTTCCAAAAGGGGCAAGACGCCTGTGCCGGTGACCTCTGTCCATCCAGAGGCACCGGACACTCTGCTGGGAGCGCTTCGCAGCGCTTCCATCGACGAAGAGCACCGCACTATTATGAGTGTGGTGATCCAGAAGGTTCAGTCCGCCAAGAGCGGACTGACTGAAGCCTGTGCCAGCCTTCTGACAGGCTTATTACCGCATAGACAATAGCCCCTGATGCTCTGTTCGGTGTTCACAAAGAAAAGCCGAACAGAGGATCAAACAATATCGCAGGAGTCTAATATAAGTATGTCAATATGCGTATGCAGGCTTCGCTGCTGGCCTCTGCCGCACTGACTGTGGAGGTCGCCGCACTGAAGCAGGACCTCGATAACAAAGTAAGAGCTCGACCTTGCCAAGAGGCAGCTCGAGGATAACAAAGGTAAGTAGTACCTAGTCTATGGATATATATAAAAATAATGCAATTGCAAAATGATAGGATCATCATAAATTTGCCAGGGGCCACGACCGAGGTGGCGACCCTGAAGCAAGCGCTATCCGAGGCCGAAAACAAAGCGGCCAAGGAGCGCACAGAGCGGGAAAGGCATGAGGCATGGGTGGGCGAGGTGCAGCAAGAGCTCCATGCTCTCGTGACGAAGCACGAGGCGTTGGAGCTTGACTTGAAGACGCGAGAGTCCGAGCTTGCCACCGCCCTTGAAAGTGCAAAGAGTGCCAAGGCTGAAGCACAGAAGGCCCTCTAGGAGATTGATGTGATGAAGAAGATAGCGGCGGGTAAGGCATTCTATATGCAAAGCAAGCATGTGAAAGTGAATTACTTGTTACTTATCCGAATCCGGAGCTCTCCAGGAGCATTCGCAGATTTGCCCCGCAGCGTGTTGGATGCCGCACAATTTTACCAGGCCGAGGAGGGAAGCTCAACGGAGAAGCTGTTCTGGTCTCAGTATAATGGGACCGAACACCTGATGCCTCTGAGCGACCAGCTGAAGCAACTGGTCGAGCTGCACAAGGCGGCCGAACAGGCCATGCAGGGCTTTATAGTCCGGATGTGGCCTGGCGACGCCCTTCCCAACAGCTACTTCAGCCTGATGAGGCGGCTTGTGGATGCCTGCCCACGACTTGAAGTCATCAAGCGGCCCGTCTGCATCGAAGGTGCGCGCCAGGCTTTCGCCCATGTGAAAGTGCAATGGGCCAAGATGGACGCCGTGAAGTTGGTGAAGGAAAGGCCGCCGCAAGGCAAGGAGCATCGCCACCTCGAGATGTACTATGAGGGTGTCCTAAAGGGTGCCAGTCTCGTAGCGGACGAGTGTACGAAAGATGTAATATTTGATTAAACTTGCTCGTGTGATCCTCTATTATGAAAACTTGTTCATATGCGCTATGCAATGCTTGTCTGAATTTAAAATATTACCTTTTGTTCGGCTGTTTATCAAATCTGAGAGATGGCTAGTCGTCGGCTTCTGCCCCCATGCCACAAGTGCTGGGTGTTCGGGATAAACCTGAGCACTCTTGTTCCCATTGTTGGGTCCTTCGAGGGAGGTGCTCAGCACAACGAACAAGGCAATCAGACCATAATGCGTTATCACTCTCACTTAGCCATAGAATTCTATAATTTTAAATTTCAGCGAAGCCCCTAGTATTCGGAAGGCCGAATTCGGGGCGCGATACACGCCTTAAGCCGGACAGGGCTGACTCGTTGCTCTAAGCGGTATAAGTCTTTAAGGACTTGAAACCTCTCGAACAGAGACCAGTTTCTCGCCTTATCATGACAATCAGTTTTAGCTTTCTCTACTGAGGTGCTTAGCCCAGTAGAACCGGGGCACAATCGCAGTAGTTCTCCCAGTGCTACCTTAGCCGATATAGCGGAACGTAAGGTACCAAAACATGGGAGCCGGGCAAACCCAACTATTGACCCAAGACATGATTCGGAGCTGATGCATATAATGCTATAAGTTCGGGGTGCCGCACTGTCGAAAGTGTTTGGACTTCTCATGCCGTATTATGGGGTATGCTTAAGCCCCTAGCGTATTGGCCGTACCAGAGTGTACGGGTGCTAGATGTCATGAATGAACATATATATAAAAAGGAGGAATGCAATAATAGTCTTAATGCTATGCATTGTTTATTCAAAAAGGTGCATTAAAGCAGAATGATACAAGTAGTGCGATAAGCAAAAAGTAGGACTGTTTGACATGTCCCTTCCAAGGGCAAGCTGAGGAATAGTATTAAAGCAAATATTTCACTCGTCCACCTGGGAGTTCTGTGGTGTGACGTAGCTTTCTGCCTCCTTGGTTGCTGCATCATGTGTTCGGCAATCATGCTGTCGAATAGGGTTTCCAGAGATTAAAGTCCTGAAAGAGAAAAATAACAAAGCGGGAAGCCCCTAGTGCGGTTTAAGCCATGTATTGGGGCGTGCCGTAGTTGTGCCCCTCCCCGCCTGTGCCCATGGTATTTTTAATGCGTAATTATGTACGCATGGCACGAATTTCGCCATTTGGCTGGGGCCAGGGTGGGGGCCGCATTGCTATGCGAGCTCGAGACGTGTCAGGCGGTCCAGTTGCCAATTACTCCGGGTGCGCTTGAAGTTGTCCGGGTCCTTAATCGCCGAACTAGTGGATTGCCTGAAGAGGCTGCTTTGCGCTTCTGCTGCGATGGCCGCAGTGTGCTCCTCCATGCGGAGAGAGCGCTCTGTGTTTCCATTGACTATGATGACCCCCCGAGGTCCTGGCATCTTGAGCTTGAGATATGCATAATGCGGTACCGCATTGAATCTTGCAAATGCGGTTCGCCCGAGCAGTGCATGGTAGCCACTGCGAAATGGGACTATGTCGAAGATTAATTCTTCGCTTTGGAAGTTATCCGGAGATCCGAAGACCACTTCCAGTGTTACTGAGCCTGTGCAATGGGCCTCTACACCTGGTATGATGCCTTTAAAGGTCGTTTTAGTGGGTTTGATCCTTGAGGGGTCTATACCCATTTTGCGCACTGTGTCGTGATAAAGCAGGTTCAGGCTGCTGCCGCCGTCCATTAGGACTCGAGTGAGGTGAAATCCGTCAATGATTGGGTCTAGGACCAGTGCGGCGAATCCGCCATGACGGATGCTAGTGGGGTGGTCCCTGCGATCAAAGGTGATCGGACAGGAGGACCATGGGTTGAACTTGGGGGCGACTGGCTCCAACGCATATACGTCCCTGAGCGCACACTTCCGCTCCCTCTTGGGGATGTGGGTTGCGTATATCATGTTCACCGTCCGCACTTGTGGGGGGAACCTCTTCTATCATCCGGTGTTCGGCTGCCGGGGCTCCTCCTCGTCATCGCTATGTGACCCCTTATCTTTGTTTTCGGCATTTAACATGCCGGCCTGCTTGAACACCCAACAGTCCCTGTTGATGTGGTTGGATGGCTTATCGGTGGTGCCGTGTATTTGACATGAGCGATCGAGTATACGGTCCAAACTGGACGGGCCCGGAGTGCTTCTTTTGAATGGCTTTTTCCGCTGACCGGGTTTAGAGCCTTTGAATCCGGCATTGACTGTCGTATCCTCGGTATTGTCGCTGTTAATGTGGCGCTTATGCTTGTTGCGACATGACCTGCCATTGCCGTCCTTGGTATCCGAAGTACCATGGTTCTTTGATATGTTATTACTGCGAGCCAGCCAGCTGTCTTCTCCCGCGCAAAAGCGGGTCATGAGTGTCATGAGGGCTGCCATAGATTTTGGCTTTTCCTGACCAAGGTGCCGGGCTAGCCACTCGTCGGGGATGTTGTGCTTGAAAGCTGCTAGGGCCTATGCATCCGAACAATCGACGATTTGATTTTTCTTTGTTAGGAATCGTGTCCAGAATTGCCTGGCCGATTCCTCTGGCTGCTGAATTATGTGGCTCAAGTCATCGGCATCTGGTGGTCGCACGTAAGTGCCCTGAAAGTTGTCGAGGAATGCGGCTTCCAGATCTTCCCAACAGCCAATGGACTCTGCTGGCAAGCTGTTGAGCCAATGCCGAGCTGGTCCTTTGAGTTTGAGTGGGAGGTATTTGATGGCGTGTAGGTCATCACCGCGGGCGATGTGAATGTGCAGGAGGAAATCCTCGATCCATACCGCAGGATCTGTTGTGCCGTCGTATGATTCTATATTTACGGGTTTGAAACCCTCTGGGATTTGATGATCCATTACTTTGTCTGTGAAGCATAAGGGGTGTGCGGCGCCTCTGTACTGGGCTATATCACGACGCAGCTCGAATGCGTCTTGCCCGCTGTGTTCGGCCCGGCCAGACTTACTTTTAATGTATCCGGCGTGACGATTATCGTCTCGCATAGTGGCGCGCCCTCGTGATCCATAGATCGATCTTGCATGTTTTGCTTTGTCCTCCAATATGTCTCACAGGTCTGGCGTATTTCCCCATGCCTTTTTATTTGAATGACGCCGGGGTGCGGGCTGAGCTTTTGGCTGGAATGTCTCTCTGTCGCGGCCACGAGGTGGCCGATCAGCCGCGTCATATGCCGGGGATGTAGGTTTTGGTGCTTCCTCCTGCAGTCGGGGTAGCAACCTGCATTTTGGGTAACTCTTGGAGGGGCATTTGAGTTTATACTCTTTGGCCGCTAGGACTTCAGTCCATCTGTCAGCTAGCAAATCTTGATTAGCTTGAAGCTGCTGCTGCTTTTTCTTAAGGCTATTTGCCGTGGCTATAAGCCGGCGCTTGAAGCGTTCTTGTTCGACGGGATCCTGTGGCACGGTGAATTCGTCATCACCGAGGCTTGCCTCGTCTTCAGAGGGGGGCATGTAATTATCATCCTCCGCCTCTCCATCTGCCGCTCTCTCAGGAGGGCTGGCTCCTCCATCCTCCTGTTCTAAATCTTGCCGGAGGGGATTGTTGTTGTTTTCGGCACTGTCTGGAGTGCTATTATCTCGGTGCCGGTATCACCACTTTTGCCCTGGCGGGACTTAGAGCGGCGCCGCTGACGCTGGCGCTTGGATTGCTTCTTGGAGGGGTCATCCTCCGTTGTCTCGTTGCCATTGCCTTCTTTGGGTGTGTCCACCATGTATATATCGTATGATGAGGTGGCTGTCCAGTGCCCTATGGGCAGTGGTTCCTCTTCGACTCCCGCATCGTCGTCCATACCGTCGATGTCTTCGGAGTCAAAGTCGAGCATGTCGGTTAAGTCATCGACAGTGGCTACTAAGTGGGTGGTGGGTGGGCGGCGAATTTCTTCGTCATCCGCATCCCAATCCTGCCGGACGTAGTTCGGCCAGGATCCTTCTGATAAGGAAAGAGACCTTAATGAGTTCAGTATGTTGCCGAAGGGCGAGTGCTGAAAAATATCCGCGGAAGTAAACTCCATGATCGGCGCCCAATCGGATTCGATAGGAACGGGCACAAGCGGTTCGGAGTCCGTGGCCAGAGAAGGATCCGACAGTTTGGCAACACGGCTCTTGTGAAGGGTAAGGTCGATATTCGGCTCGATCGCCCAGATGGTACGGCCTCCGTTACGGGGTCTATCCACCCGTCCACGGATGGCAAAACTGGCTCCGAATTGAGGGTCGGAGCGGCTGCCGGTGCAATCTCCTGAATACGGTCCGATGGTAGAGCTAAATCGTACTCATCATGACCACGTGGCGCACAAGGCAGGGGCTCGAATCCGTCGAAGATCAAGTCTCCACGGATATCGGCCGTGTAGTTTAAGCTTCCAAACCTGACCTGGTGGCCAGGGGCGTAACTTTCAATCTGCTCCAGATGGCCAAGCGAGTTGGCCCGCAGTGCGAAGCCGCCGAACACAAAGATCTGTCCGGGGAGAAAAATCTCACCCTGGACTACATCGCTATCGATGATCGTAGGAGCCATCAAGCCTAACGGCGACGACACAGAGGAACTCTCAATGAAAGCACCAGTGTCGGTGTCAAAACCGGTGGATCTCGGGTAGGGGGTCCCGAACTGTGCGTCTAAGGCGGATGGTAACAGGAGGCAGGGGACACGATGTTTTACCCAGGTTCGGGCCCTCTTGATGGAGGTAAAACCCTACGTCCTGCTTGATTTATTCTTGATGATATGAGTATTACAAGAGTTGATCTACCACGAGATCAGAGAGGCTAAACCCTAGAAGCTAGCCTATGGTATGATTGTATGTTGTCCTACGGACTAAAACCCTCCGGTTTATATAGACACCGGAGGGGGCTAGGGTTACACAAGGTCGGTTACAAAGGAGGAGATATACATATCCGTACTGCCTAGCTTTCCTTCCACGCCAAGTAGAGTCCTATCCGGACACGAGACGAAGTCTTCAATCTTGTATCTTCATAGTCCAACAGTCCGGCCAAAGGATATAGTCCGGCTGTCCGGAGACCCCCTAATCCAGGACTCCCTCACTTATATTGTTGATTCTAAAGTAACTATTCACACTGATCATGCTGCTATTAAATATCTTATGGAAAAGAAAGATGCTAAACCTAGACTTATTAGATGGGTTCTCTTGCTACAAGAATTTGATTTGCATATTGTTGATAGAAAAGGAGCTGAGAACCCCGTTACAGACAACTTGGGTAGGTTAGAAAATGTGCTTGATGAACCACTACCTATTGATGATAGCTTCCCTGATGAGAAACTAAATGTCATAAATGCTTCTCATTCTGCTCCATGGTATGCGGATTATGCTAATTACATTGTTGCTAAATTTATACCACCTAGTTTCACACACCAGCAAAAGAAAAAGTTCTTCTATGATTTGAGACATTACTTTTGGGATGACCCACATCTTTATAAAGAAGGAGTAGATGGTGTTATTATACGTTGTGTACCTGAGCATGAACAGGAACAGATCCTACGCAAGTGTCACTCCGAAGCTTATGGAGGACACCATGCTGGAGATAGAACTGCACATAAGGTACTGCAATCTGGTTTTTATTAGCCTACTCTCTTCAAGGATGCTCGTAAGTTTGTCTTATCTTGTGATGAATCTCAAAGAATTGGTAATATCAGTAGACGTCAAGAAATGGCTATGAATTATTCACTTGTTATTGAACCATTTGATGTTTGGGGCATTTTCGTAAGCTTGGGCTTTGACTATATGGGACCTTTTCCTTCCTCTAATGGTTATACCCATATTTTAGTTGCTGTTGATTACGTTACTAAGTGGGTAGAAGCTATTCCAACTAGTAGTGCTGATCATAACACTTCTATTAAAATGCTTAAAGAAGTTATTTTTCCAAGATTTGGAGTCCCTAGATATTTAATGTCTGATGGTGGTTCACATTTTATTCATGGTGCTTTCCGTAAAATGCTTGCTAAATATGATGTTAATCATAGAATTGCATCCCCTTATCACCCACAGTCTAGTGGTCAAGTAGAATTGAGTAATAGAGAACTCAAATTAATTTTGCAAAAGACTGTTAATAGATCTAGAAAGAATTGGTCCAAGAAACTTGATGATGCATTATGGGCTTATAGAATTGCATATAAAAATCCTATGGGTATGTCTCCGTATAAAATGGTTTATGGAAAAGCATGTCACTTACCTCTCGAACTAGAACACAAGGCTTATTGGGCTATTAAAGAACTTAATTATGATTTTAAACTTGCCAGTGAGAAGAGTTTATTTGATATTAGCTCACTTGATGAATGGAGAACCCAAGCTTACAAAAATGCCAAGTTGTTTGAAGAAAAAGTTTAAAGATGGCATGACAAAAGGATACAAAAGTGTGAGTTTAATGTAGGTGATTATGTATTGCTATACAACTCTCATTTAAGATTTTTTGCAGGAAAGCTTCTCTCTAAATGGGAAGGTCCTTACGTTATCGAGGAGGTCTACCGTTCCGGAGCCATAAAAATCAACAACTTCGAAGGTACAAATCCGAAGGTGGTGAACGGTCAAAGAATCAAAAATTATATCTCAGGTAATCCCATAAATGTTGAAACCAATGTTATCGAAACCGTAACCCCGGAGGAATACATAAGGGACACTTTCCGGAATGTTTCAGACTCCGAAAAGGAATAGGTATGTGGTACGGTAAGCAAACCGACTCCAAAACAGTTTTTAAGGGAATATTTCTCCGTTTTGGAATATTTAGAAAAATAGAAAAATAAGAAGCAGTTCGGGAAGGACACGAGGGCTCCACGAGGGTGGAGGGCGCACCCTACCCCCTGGGCGCCCCCCCCTACCTCGTGGGCACCTTGTGTGCTCTCCGGACTCCGTTTTCGTACACGACACATATTTTGGTTGGTAAAAATTCATTATATAATCTCTCAGGGGTTTTGACTCCCGTATCACGCAATAATCTCTTGTCTTTGTTTCGAGCTGTTTTCTGTCAGGGTTGTCAAGGCCAGGCACTATGTCGTCTCCCTCCTCCTCCAACCATGAGGGCAACGATGCTTGGCTAATGAAGATAGAGCTGAAGAGAGAAGAACCTATGGAGATCAACAAGGATGAAGGGATCAAGAAGGCCATGGAGGACCAAGTTCCAGCAACATAAGATACCCTTCAACTGGATCACAATCTTCTTACCCCAACAGAAATCGAAGCTTTCAAGATGATTGAGTTGGCTCGTATACAAAATAAGTATCTCACACGTGAAAATATTTTGTTGAAGGAGCATATCATCGCACTCAAGGGCATTATCCACAAGTTAGAAGACCTCCTACACTCGATGTGCGACTATCCATCATCAACAACTCCACCTTCTTCACCAACAAAGAAGAATTGAGTATCTGGTATGGGCACTCCACTTGGCAACTACCAAGCTTGGGGGAGTGCCCCGGTATCGTATCACCATCACTTTTATCTTTACCGTTTTTCTTAGTTCGATCCTTTTGATAATATCTTGATCTAGTAGAATAAAAGTTCTTAGTATGATTTAGTTGTGAGTTTTGCTTTATTATTCTTCTATGTAATCGAGTCCGTGAGCTATATAATAAAGATTAGTGTTGAGTCAAGGGCTTGATTATTTTTCCATGATCCTAAAGGAATAAAAGAAAAGAGAAAGAAATAAAAAGAAACAAAGAGATCATATGATTCTTATGGAGAGTAATGAGCTCACATAGAAAGAGTATGATGAATAAAAGTTGTTGAGAGTTGACAAACACAGTTTTGGTCATCGTTGCAATTAATAGGAAGTAATAAAGAAAGAGAGTTCTTCACATATAAATATACTATCTTGGACATCTTTTATGATTGTGAGCTCTCATTAAAATATGACATGCTAAAGAGTTGACATTGGACAAGGGAGACAACGTAAGGGGTTATGTTTTCTTACATCTGAGATAATGTATATTGTCTTGGATCTTCCAACATGATGAGCTTGCCTTTCCCCCCCATGCTAGCCAAATTCATTGCACCAAGTAGAGATACTACTTGTGCTTCCAAATACCCTTAAACCAGTCTTGCCATAAGAGTCCACCATATCTACCTATGGATTGAGTAAGATCCATCAAGTAAGTTGTCATCGGTGAAAGCAATAAAAATTGCTCTCTAAATATGTATGATTGATTGGTGTGGAGGAAATAAGCTTTATACGAGCGTGTGATATGGAAGTAATAAAAGCGACAGAATGCATAATAAAGGTCCATATCACAAGTGGCAATATAAAGTGACGTTCTTTCGCATTAAGATTTTGTGCATCCAACCATAAAAGCGCATGACAACCTCTGCTTCCCTCAGCGAAGGGCCTATCTTTTACTTTTATCTCCTACCTTGCATAAGAGTCATGGTGATCTTCACCCTTCCTTTTTACACTTTATCCTTTGGCAAGCATAATATGTTGGAAAGATCCTGGTATATATGGCTAATTGGATGTGAGTTTTCATGAACTATTACTGTTGACATTACCCTTGAGGTAAAATGTTGGGAGGCAAAACTATAAGCCCCTATCTTTCTCTGTGTCCTATTAAAACTCCATACCCATAAGTATTGCGTGAGTGTCAGCAATTGTGGAAGATTATATGATAGTTGAGTATGTGGACTTGCTGAAAAGCTCTTATACATTGACTCTTTCCTATGTTATGATAAATTGCAATTGCTTCAATGACTAAGATTGTAGTTTGTTAGTTTTCAATGAAGTTTACGATTCATACTTGATATTGTGATTGAATTATTACTCTAGCATTAGAGATTATATGACAAGAATTATATAAGTTGCTGTTCTAAGAATGACCATGATGCCCTCATATCCGTATTTTATTTTTATCGACACCTCTATCTCTAAACAAGTGGACATATTTTTCGATTTCGACTTTTCTCTTGACGACAAACGAGGTCTAAGCTTGGGGGAGTTGATACGTCCATTTTGCATCATGCTTTTATATCAATATTTATTGCATTATGGGTTGTTATTACACATTATGTCACAATACTTATGCCTATTCTCTCTTGTTTTACAAGGTTTACATAAAGAGGGAGAACGCCGGCAGCTGGGATTCTGGGCTGGAAAAGGAGCAAATATTAGAGACCTATTCTGCACAACTCCAAAAGTCCTGAAACTTCACGGAAGATGTTTTCCAAATATATAAAAAATACTGAGAGCAAGAACTTCACCAGGGGGCCACACCCTTCCCACAAGGGTGGGGGGCGATACGATACCGGGCACTCCCCCAAGCTTCGTGGGCCCCCTGGTGGCCCTCCGATGGTCATCTTCTGCTATATGGAGTCTTTCGATGGGAAAAAAATCATAAGCCATCTTCTCGGACGAAACTCCGCCGCCACGAGGCGGAACCTTGGCGGAACCAATCTAGGGCTCCGGCGGAGCTGTTCTGCCAGGGAAACTTCCCTTCGGGAGGGGGAAATCATCACCATCGTCATCACCAACGCTCCTCTCATCGAGAGAGGGCAATATCCATCAACATCTTCATCAGCACCATCTCATCTCAAAACCCTAGTTCATCTCTTGTATCCAATTCTTGTCTTCAAGTCCGGGATTGGTGCTAGTAGGTTGCTAGTAGTGTTAATTACTCCTTGTAGTTGATGCTAGTTGGTTTAATTGGTGGAAGATCATATGTTCAGATCCTATATGCATATTAATACCCCTCTGATTATGAACATGTTTATGCTTTGTGCGTAGTTACTTTTGTTCCTGAGGACATGGGAGAAGTCTTGCTATTAGTAGTCATGTGAATTTGGTATCCGTTCGATATTTTGATGAGATGTATGTTGTCTCCCCTCTAGTGGTGTTATGTGAACGTCGACTACATGACACTTCACCATTATTTGGGCCTAGAAGAAGGCATTGGGAAGTAATAAGTAGATGATGGGTTGCTAGAGTGACAGAAGCTTAGACCCTAGTTTATCCGTTGCTTCGTAAGGGGCTGATTTGGATCCATATGTTTCATGCTATGGTTAGGTTTACCTTAATACTTTTGTTGTAGTTGCGGATGCTTGCAATAGAGGTTAATCATAAGTGGGATGCTTGTCCAAGTGAGGGCAGTACCCAAGCACTGGTCCACCCACATACCAAATTATCAAAGTACCGAACGCGAATCATATGAACGTGATGAAAACTAGCTTGACGATATTCCCATGTGTCCTCGGGAGTGCTTTACATCATATAAGAGTTTGTCCAGGCTTGTCCTTTGCTACAAAAAGGATTGGGCCACCTTGCTGCACCTTATTTACTTTTGTTACTTGTTGCTCGTTACAAATTATCTTATCACAAAACTATTTGTTACCACTTATTTCAGTACTTGCAGAGAATACCTTACTGGAAACCGCTTATCATTTCCTTCTGCTCCTCGTTGGTTTCGACACTCTTACTTATCGAAAGGACTACGATAGATCCCCTGTACTTGTGGGTCATCAGTTCACACTTTATTCATGGTGCTTTCCATAAAACGCTTGCCAAGTATGATGTTAACCATAGAATTGCATCACCCTATCATCCTCAGTCTAGTGGTCAAGTTGAACTTAGCAATAGATAAATAAAATTAATTTTGCAAAAGACTATCAATAGTCCTGGAAGAATTGGTCAAAGAAATTAGATGATGCACTTTGGGCTTATAGAACAGCGTATAAAAATCCTATGGGTATGTCTCCTTATAAAATGGTTTATGGAAAAGCTTGTCATCTGCCTCTTGAGTTAGAACATAAAGCTTATTGGGAAATTAAAGAACTCAACTATGATTTCAAACTTGCTGGTAAAAGAGGTTATTTGATATTAGTTCATTAGATGAATGGAGAACCCAAGCTTATGGAAATGCCAAGTTATTTAAAGAAAAAGTTAGAAGACGGCATGATAAAAGAATCCAAAAATGTGAGTTCAAAGTTGGAGAATATGTTCTTTTGTACAACTCTCGTTTTAGATTCTTTGCACGAAAACTCCTTGATACGTCCATTTTGCATCATGCTTTTATATCAATATTTATTGCATTATTGGCTGTTATTACACATTATGTCACAATACTTATGCCTATTCTCTCTTATTTTACAAGGTTTACATAAAGAGGGAGAATGCCGGCAGCTGGGACTCTGGGCTAGAAAAGGAGCAAATATTAGAGACCTATTTTGCACAGCTCCAAAAGTCCTGACACTTCACGGAAGTCAATTTCAGAATATATAAAAAAATACTGAGTGCAAGAAGTTCACCAGGGGGGCCACACCCTGCCCACGAGGGTGGGGGCGTGCCCTACCCCCTGGGCGCGCCCCCTACCTCGTGGGCCCCCTGGTGGCCCTCCGATGTCCATTTTCTGCTATATGAAGTCTTTCGATGAGAAAAAAATCAGAAGCCATCTCCTCGGACGAAACTCCACCGCCACGAGGCGGAACCTTGGCGGATCCAATCTAGGGCTCCGGCAGAGCTGTTCTGCCGAGGAAACTTCCCTCCGGGAGGGGGAAATCATCGCCATCGTCATCACCAACGCTCCTCTCATCGGGAGAGGGAAATCTCCATCAACATCTTCACCAGCACCATCTCCTCTCAAAACCCTAGTTCATCTCTTGTATCCAATTCTTGTCTCCAAGTCCGGGATTGGTACTAGTAGGTTGCTAGTAGTGTTAATTACTCCTTGTAGTTGATGCTAGTTGGTTTATTTGGTGGAAGATCATATGTTCAGATCCTATATGCATATTAATACCCCTCTAATTATGAACATGATTATGCTTTGTGAGTAGTTACGTTTGTTCCTGAGGACATGGGAGAAGTCTTGCTATTAGTAGTCATGTGAATTTGGTATTCGTTCGATATTTTGATGAGATGTATGTTGTCTCTCCTCTAGTGGTGTTATGTGAACGTCGACTACATAACACTTCACCATTATTTGGGCCTAGAGGAAGGCATTGGGAAGTAATAAGTAGACGATGGGTTGCTAGAGTGACAGAAGCTTAAACCCTAGTTTATGCGTTGCTTCGTAAGGGGCTGATTTGGATCCATATGTTTCATGCTATGGTTAGGTTTGCCTTAATACTTTTGCTGTAGTTGCGGATGCTTGCAATAGAGGTTAATCATAAGTGGGATGCTTGTCCAAGTAAGTACAGTACCAAGCACCGGTCCACCCACATACCAAATTATCAAAGTACCGAACGCGAATCATATGAACGTGATGAAAACTAGCTTGACGATATTCCCATGTGTCCTCGGGAGCGCTTTTCTCTACATAAGAGTTTTTCCAGGCTTGTCCTTTGCTACAAAAAGGATTGGGCCACCTTGCTGCACTTTATTTACTTTTGTTACTTGTTGCTCGTTACAAATTATCCTTTCACAAAACTATCTGTTACCACTTATTTGAGTACTTGCAGAGAATATCTTGCTGGAAACCGCTTATCATTTCCTTCCGCTCCTCGTTGGGTTCGACACTCTTACTTATTGAAAGGACTACGATAGATCCCCTATACTTGTGGGTCATCAAGACTCTTTTCTGGCGCCGTTGCCGGGGAGTGAAGCGCCTTTGGTAGGTGGAATTTGGTAAGGAAAATTTATATAGTGTGCTGAAATTTACTGCCACTTGTTACTATGGAAAGTAATCCTCTGAGGGGCTTGTTCGGGGTATCTTCACCCTGACCAGTAGAGCAAAGAGTTGCTCCTCAACCTACTGAACCTACTGAAAATGAAAATGAAAATGTCTGCTTTGAAATTCCTTCGGGTATGATAGAAAAACTGCTAGCTAATCCTTTTGCAGGAGATGGAACAATGCATCCTGATGAGCACCTAATATATGCTGATGAAATTTGTGGATTAGTTAATCTTGCAGGTGTACCCGGAGATGTTATTAAGAAGAAGGTCTTCCCTTTATCTTTGAAGTAAGATGCATTGACATGGTATAGGCTATGTGATGATACGGGGTCATGGAACTACAAACGATTCAAATTGGAATTTCATCAGAAGTTTTATCCTATGCATCTTGTTCATCGTGATCGCAATTATATATATAATTTTTGGCCTCGCGAAGGAGAAAGCATCGCTCAAGCTTGGGGGAGGCTTAAATCAATGTTATATTCATGCCCCAATCATGAGCGCTCAAGAGAGATGCCTATTCAAAATTTATATGCTCGGCTTTCTGATAACAATCGCACCATGCTCGATACTTCTTGTGCTGGCTCTTTTATGACAAAGACTATTGAGTTCAAATGGGATTTATTGGAAATAATTAGACGCAACTCTGAAGATTGGGACCTCGACAAAGGTAAGGAGTCAGGTATGACACCTAAGTTTCATTGTGTTAAATCTTTTATGGATACCGATGTTTTCCGTAAATTTAGCACTAAATATGGACTTGACTCTGAGATTGTAGCTTCTTTCTGTGAATCATTTGCTACTTATGTTGATCTCCCCAAGGAGAAGTGGTTTAAATATCATCCTCCCATAGAAGTAAAAGTAGTTGCACCTATTAAAGTTGAAGAAAAGACTATCACTTATAATGATCCTATTGTTCCTACTTCTTATGTTGAGAAACCACCTTTCCCTGTTAGGATAAAGGATCATGCTAAAGCTTCAACTATGGTTCTTAAAAGCAATATTAGAACATATACACCTCCTGAGCAAGTTAAAGTTGAACCTAATATTGCTATTGTTAAAGATCTTTTGGCTGATACTATTGATGGGCATGTTATTTATTTTTCTGATGAAACTGCCAGAATTGCTAAACCTTGTGCTAAATATAAACCTAGACCTGTGGTAGGCATGCCTGCTATTTCTGTTAAAATAAAGGATCATTGTTATCATCGCTTATGTGATATGGGTGCCAGTGCTAGTGCTATACCTCATGACTTATACAAAGAAATTATGCATGATATTGCACCTGCTGAGATAGAAGATATTGATGTCGCAATTAAACTTGCCAATAGAGATACTATTTCACCAATTGGAATTGTTAGAGATGTTGAAGTCTTGTGTGGGAAAACTAAATATCCTGCAGATTTTCTTGTTCTTGGTTCCCCACAAGATTGCTTTTGTCCCATTATATTTGGTAGACCCTTCTTAAACACTGTTAATGCTAAGATAGATTGCAAAAAGAATGTTGTTACTATCGGTTTAGATGATATATCTCATGAATTTAATTTCTCTAAATTTAGTAGACAACACCGTGAAGAAGAATTACCTAGTAAGGATGAAATTATTGGTCTTGCTTCTATTGCCGTACCTCCTAGTGATCCTTTAGAACAATATTTGCTAGACCATGAAAATGATATGTTTATGAATGAAAGCATGGAAATAGATGAAGTATTCTTTAAACAGGAACCTATTCTGAAACACAATTTTCCTATTGAAATCCTAGGGGATCCTCCTCCACCCAAGGGTGATCCCGTGTTTGAGCTTAAACCGTTGCCTGATACTCTTAAATATGCTTATCTTGATGAGAAAAAGATATATCCTGTTATTATTAGTGCTAACCTTTCAGAACACGAGGAAGAGAGATTATTGAAAACTCTGAAGAAGCACCGTGCTGCTATTGGGTATACTCTTGATGATCTTAAGGGCATTAGTCACACTCTATGTCAACATAAAATAAATTTGGAAGAAGATGCTAAACCAGTTCGTGATCATCAACGACGGCTGAATCCTAAAATGAAAGAAGTGGTGAGAAAGGAAATACTAAAGCTCCTTGAGGCAGGTATAATCTATCCCGTTGCTGATAGTCGGTGAGTAAGTCCTGTCCATTGTGTCCCTAAGAAGGGAGGTATTACTGTCATTCCTAATGATAAATATGAATTAATTCCTCAAAGAATTATTATAGTTTATAGGATGGTAATTGATTTCCGCAAATTAAATAAGGCCACTAAAAAGGGTCATTACCCCTTACCTTTTATCGATCAAATGCTAGAAAGGTTATCCAAACATACACATTTTTGCTTTCTAGATGGTTATTCTGGTTTCTGTCAAATACCTGTGTCAGCCAAGGATCAATCAAAGACTACTTTTACTTGCCCTTTTGGTACTTTTGCTTATAGATGTATGCCTTTTGGTTTATGTAATGCACCTTCTACCTTTCAAAGATGCATGATGGCTATATTCTCTGACTTTTGTGAAAAGATTTGTGAGGTTTTCATGGACCATTTCTCTGTATATATATCTTCTTTTGATTATTGCTTGAGCAACCTTGATCGAGTTTTGCAGAGATGTGAAGAAACTAATCTTGTCTTGAATTGGGAAAAGTGCCACTTTATGGCGAATGAAGGTATTGTCTTGGGGCATAAAGTTTCTGAAAGAGGTATTGAAGTTGATAAAGCCAAGGTTGATGCTATTGAAAAGAGGCCATGTCCCAAGGACATCAAAGGTATAAGAAGTTTCCTTGGTCATGCCGGTTTTTATAGGAGGTTCATTAAGGCCTTCTCAAAAATTTCTCGGCCTCTGACTAATTTATTACAAAAAGATATACCATTTGTCTTTGATGATGATTGTGCAGAAGCATTTGAAATACTTAAGAAAGCATTGATTTCTGCACCTATTGTTCATCCACCTGATTGGAATTTACCCTTTGAAATTATGTGTGATGCTAGTGATTATGCTGTAGGTGCTGTTCTAGGACAAAGAGTTGATAAGAAACTAAATGTTATTCAATATGCTAGGAAACTCTAGACAATGCTCAAAGAAATTATGCTACTACTGAAAAAGAATTCTAGCAGTTGTATTTGCTTGTGATAAGTTCAGACCTTATATTGTTGATTCTAAAGTAGCTATTCACACTGATCATGCTGCTATTAAATATCTTATGGAAAAGAAAGATGCTAAACCTAGACTTATCAGATGGGTTCTCTTGCTACAAGAATTTGATTTACATATTGTTGATAGAAAGCGAGCTGAGAACCGCGTTGCAGACAACTTGTCTAGGTTAGAAAATGTGCTTGATGACCCACTACCTATTGATGATAGCTTTCCTGATGAGCAATTAAATGTCATAAATGCTTCTAATACTGCTCCATGGTATGCTGATTATGCTAATTACATTGTTGCCAAATTCATACCACCTAGTTTCACATACCAGCAAAAGAAAACGTTCTTCTATGATTTGAGACATTACTTTTGGGATGACCCACATCTTTATAAAGAAGGAGTAGATGGTGTTATTAGACGTTGTGTACCTGAGCATGAACAGGAACAAATCCTACGGAAGTTTCACTCCGAGGCTTATGGAGGACACCACGCTGGAGATAGAACTGCACATAAGGTATTGCAATCTGGTTTTTATTGGCCTACTCTCTTCAAAGATGCCCGTAAGTTTGTCTTATCTTGTGATGAATGTCAAAGAATTGGTAATATTAGTAGACGTCAAGAAATGCCTATGAACTATTCACTTGTTATTGAACCATTTGATGTTTGGGACTTTGACTATACGGGACCTTTTCCTGCCTCCAATGGATATACACATATTTTAGTCGCTATTGATTACGTTACTAAGTGGGTAGAAGCTATTCCAACTAGTAGTGCTGATCATAACACTTCTATTAAAATGCTTAAAGAAGTTATTTTTCCAAGATTTAGAGTCCCTAGATATTTAATGACTGATGGTGGTTCACATTTTATTCATGGTGCTTTCCGTAAAATGCTTGCTAAGTATGATGTTAATCATAGAAGTGTATCCCCTTATCACCCTCAGTCTAGTGGTCAAGTAGAATTGAGTAATAGAGAGCTCGAATTAATTTTGCAAAAGACTGTCAATAGGTCTAGAAAGAATTGGTCCAAGAAACTTGATGATGCATTATGGGCCTATAGAACTGCATATAAAAATCCTATGGGTATGTCTCCGTATAAAATGGTTTATGGAAAAGCATGTCACTTACCTCTCGAACTAGAACACAAGGCATATTGGGCTATTAAAGAGCTCAATTATGATTTTAAACTTGCTGGTGAGAAGAGGGTATTTGATATTAGCTCCAAAGTCTCGTGCTTCTTCACGAGAGCCTGGAGCTCTTGCTGCACCTCGCCCACCCGGGCCTCTTGTTTCTCCCGCTCGGTGCGCTCCTTGGCCGCTTTGTTTTCGGCCTCGGATAGCGCTTGCTTCAGGGTCGCCACTTCGGTCGTGGCCCCTGGCACATCCATGATGATCCTATCATTTTGCAGCCGCATCTTTTTTATATATACATATAGACAAGGTATTACTTACCTTTGTTCTCCTCGAGCTGCCTCTTGGCAAGGCCGAGCTCTTTCTCGGACTGCTCGAGGTTCTGCTTCAATGCGGCGACCTCCGCAGTCAGTGCGGCAGAGGTCAGCAGCAAAGCCTGCATACGCATATAGACATACTTGTATTAGACTCATGCAGATATTATTTGATCCTCTATTCGGCTTTTCTTTGTGAACACCAAATAGAGCATCAGGGGCTACTGTCTATGCGGTAATATTTTCCTATATTTTAAACACTTACCTCAAAGCCTGTTAGAAGGCTGGCACAGGCTTCAGTCAGTCCGCTCTTGGCAGACTGAACCTTCTTGACCACCGCACTCATAATAGTGCGGTGCTCTTCGTCGATGGAAGCGCCGTGAAGCGCTCCCAGCAGGTTGTCCGGTGCCTCTGGATAGACATAGGTCATCGGCACGGGCGGCTTGCCCCTCTTGGAAGGGGGCCGCCTGCCGGAGTCTGGAACCACTGGAGGTTCCGGCGCGGTGTTCGGCTGAGGGCCGAACTTGGATCCCTTGGGAGTCTTGCTCCCTTTGCGCCTGGAGTCCGGAAGGTCGCCTTGAGGCGCCTCCGGGACTATCTCCCCCCGGCTCGGTGCCCCTTGAGACAATACCTTGACATTGTCCGTAGGGTGAGGAGAGGAGGCGGTTGGAAGTGTATCACTATTCATATCCGACGAGTCCAAGGAACCGTCCGACGAGGATGAGTCGATACGGGCTCGGGGCAGACTGCACGATCATATTCGACGTTAGGAGAAGCAGTGTAAGAAAAGTATGCTATGAGTTACTCTGGTATCCGAATACTTACGACTTCGCCAGGGGCTTGGCCCTGAGTAACCACTCGTCTTCGCTATCGGCGGCGGTGGTGGAACAGTCCGGAAGGAGAGTCCTTCCCTTCTTGGACCCTTCGGCCTCCCCGGTTGGGGCGGCCTTCCTTTTCTTGTCTCCCCCGGTTGGAGGGGGAGAATCTTCATCTTCTTCCTCCTCGTTTTTACGGGAGGAGTGCGTCTCGGAGTTATCGGACGATGAGTCCGATACTACATGGCGCCAGGAACTCTTTCGGGTTCCTGTGGCCTTCTTCGTGATCTTCTCCGGCACCTCATAAGGAGCCGGAGTCTGCATCTCCGTCAGGATAGCGTCTGCAGGGTCTAAGGGGAGAGGGGCCGGACAGTCAATCTGCTCTGATGTCTCCACCCAGTCCTGTCAAAGGCATGGGAGCTCAGACCCCGCACATGCTTAAGCTATGGGAAATAAATACCCTACCAGATGTACAGAACTTACCGGATTCTTCGCGCTTAGCCCGCGGTCCTCGGTAAGGGGAGGGGGGACCTCGGCGCCCTTGAACAACACCTGCCAGATGTCCTTATGCGTCATGTAGAAGAGCTCGCATAGAGTCTGGTGCAGGGCCGGGTCGAACTCCCACAAGTTGAAAGCCCGTTGTTGACACGGGAGGATTCGGCGGAAGAGCATGACCTAGATTATGTTGACAAGCTTGAGTTTCTTGCCTATCATGTTTCGGATACACTTCTGGAGTCCGTCCAGCTCCACCGATGAGCCCCAGGACATGCCCTTCTCCTTCCAGGAAGTGAGCCGCGTGGGGATTCCGGATTGAAACTCGGGGGCCGCCACCCAGTTGGTGTCGCGCGGCTCGGTGATGTAGAACCACCCCGATTGCCACCCCTTTATGGTCTCTACGTAGGAGCCCTTGAGCCATGTAACGTTGGGCATTTTTCCCACCATGGCTCCGCCGCATTCCGCTTGTTGGCCGCCTACTACCTTCAGTTTGACATCGAATGTCTTCAGCCACGGGCCGAAGTGGGGCCGGATGCGGAGGAAAGCCTCGCACACGACGATGAACGCCGAGATGTTGAGGATAAAATTCGGGGCTAGATCATGGAAGTCCAGCCCGTAATAGAACATAAGGCCGCGGACGAATGGATGGAGGGGAAACCCCAGTCCGCGGACAAAGTGGGTGAGGAAAACCACCCTTTCGTGAGGTTCCGAGGTAGGGACGATCTGCCCCGCGGCTGGAAGCCGGTGCGCGATATCCGCGGCTAAGTATCCGGCCCCGCGCAACTTTTTGGTGTCTCCCTTCGTGACGGAGGAGACCATCCACTTGCCTCCCGCTCCGGACATGTTTGGAGAGGGTTGAGGAGAAGGATGTGGACTTGGGTGCTGGAGCTCGAGTGTGCAAGAATGGATGAGCAAGGAGGAAGAAGGCGTGGGTAGAAAAAGGTGAACCCTTATCCCTTTATAAGGGCGGACTAAACTATGCGCCCCGACCAACCTGGTAAAACTCGCTTGTCCCCCAAGCGTCGTAATTGATGGCGCGGTTGGGTTACCCACGTCCGTATTGATGGGAATCCCGTAATAAGGAGACACGATCTCTCCTTCGACAAGACGTGCCAAGGAAACCGCCTCGCGAAACACGCTGAGGTTGGTTGTGAAAAACGATTCGAATGGTGACCTGGATGTGGTGTGATGTGACACTGCGAAATGCGTCGATAGATTAGATTTGTGAAAATATTATTCTCTCTACGGTTGTATGTGGAACTTGTTTTGCAGAGCCGGACACGATCCTCGTGTTCAAAATCTTCTATGAAGTATTCGGAGGAGGAACCCGCCTTGCAATGCCGAAGACAATCTGTGCGCCGGACTCATCATCATTGAAGCCTAGTTCAGGGGCTACTGAGGGAGTCCTGGATTCGGGGGTATCCGGACAATCGGACTATATCCTTTGGCCGGACTGTTGGACTATGAATATACAGGATTGAAGACTTCGTCCCGTGTCCGGATGGGACTCTCCTTGGCGTGGAAGGCAAGCTTGGCAGTACGGATATGTAGATCTCCTTCCTTGTAACCAACTCTGTGTAACCCTAGCCCCCTCCAGTGTCCATATAAACCGAAGGGTTTAGTCCGTAGGACCAACAACAACAATCATACCATAGGCTAGCTTCTAGGGTTTAGCCTCTTCGATCTTGTGGTAGATCAACTCTTGTACTACCCATATCATAAAGAATAATCAAGCAGGACGTAGGGTATTACCTCCATCAAGAGGGCCCGAACCTGGGTAAACATCGTGTCCCCTGCCTCCTGTTACCATCCGCCGGTTTTGACACCGACACTAATATTGCTATTGTCAAAGATCTTTTTGCTGATAATATTGATGGGCATGTTATTTATTTTTGTGATGAAACTGCTAGAATTGCTAAACCTTGTGCTAAGATTTGCAAGATACATACGGATCTAAATGTTGCAGACCGTTGACTAAGCCTCTCTCACGAGCAAAACATGATCAACACCAAGGCTCCATGGGTGTTCCTATGACTATGAGATTATGCAACTCCCATTTACTAGAGTAACACTTTGTGTGCTATCAGACATCACAACGTAACTGGGTGATTATAAAGGTGCTCTATAGGTGTCTCCGATGGTACTTGTTGAGTTGGCATAGATCGAGATTAGGATTTGTCACTCCGATTGTCGAAGAGGTATCTCTGGGCCCTCTCGGTAATGCACATCACTATAAGCCTTGCAAGCAATGCAACTAATGAGTTAGTTGCGGGATGATGCATTACGGAACAAGTAAAGAGACTTGCCGGTAACGAGATTGAGCTAGGTATTGAGATACCGACGATCGAATCTCGGGCAAGTAACATACCAATGACAAAGGGAACAACGTATGTTGTTATGCGGTTTGACCGGTAAGATCTTCGTAGAATATGTAGGAGCCAATATGAGCATCCAGGTTCCGCTATTGGTTATTGACCGGAGACGTGTCTTGATCATATCTACATAGTTCTCCAACCCGTAGGGTCCGCATGCTTAATGTTCGGTGACGATCAGTATTATGAGTTTATGTGATTTGATGTACCAAAGGTCGTTTGGAGTCCCGGATGTGATCACGGACATGACGAGGAGTATTGAAATGGTCGAGACGTAAAGATCGATATATTGGACGACTATATTCAGATACCGGAAGTGTTCTGGGTGATTTCGGAGAAAATCGGAGTGCTGGAGGGTTACCGGAACCCCCGGGGAGAAGTAACGGGCCACATGGGCCTTAGTGGAGAGAGAGGGCCGGCCAGGGCAGGCCGCGCACCCCTCCCCCTCTTGTCCGAATTGGACTAGGGAAGGGGGGGACGGCGCCCCCCTTTCCTTCTCCTCGTTCCTTTCCCTCTCGTAGTAGGAGTAGGAAAGGGGAGTCCTACTACTACTAGGAGGAGGACTCCTCCTCCTGGCGCACCCTGCAAGGGCCGGCCGGCCTCCCCCCTTGCTCCTTTATATACGGGGGCTGGGGGGCACCCTAGGACACACAAGTTCATTGTTCCAAGCCGTGTGCGGTGCCCCCCTCCACCATAATCCACCTCGATCATATCATAGCGGTGCTTAGGTGAAGCCCTGCGTCGGTAGCAACATCATCACCGTCATAACGCCGTCGTGCTTATGGAACTCTCCTGTGAAGCTCTGCTGGATCGGAGTTCATGGGACGTCATTGAGCTGAACGTGTGCTGAACTCGGAGGTGCCGTACGTTCGGTACTTGGATCGGTCGGATCGTGAAGACGTACGACTACATCAACCGCGTTCTCATAATGCTTTCGCTTACGGTCTACGAGGGTACGTGGACGATACTCTCCTCTCTCGTTGCTATGCATCACCATGATCTTGGGTGTGCGTAGGAATTTTTTTGAAATTACTACGTTCCGCAACACTATGCTATCGAGTAGGTTTATCGATCTGGAGCTATCAAAATAAATAATGCCGAAAGTACTAACTGTTGGGGAACGCGGTATTTCAAAAAATTTACCTACAATCACGCAAGATCTATCAAGGAGATGCACATCACTATAAGCCTTGCAAGCAATGCAACTAATGAGTTAGTTGCGGGATAGTGCATTACGGAATGAGTAAAGAGACTTGTCGGTAACAAGATTGAACTAGGTATTGAGATACCAACGATCGAATCTCGGGCAAGTAACATACCGATGACAAAGGGAACAACGTATGTTGTTATGCGGTTTGACCGATAAAGATCTCCATAGAATATGTAGGATTCAATATGAACATCCAGGTTCCGCTATTGGTTATTGATCGGAGATGTGTCTCGGTCATGTCTACATAGTTCTCGAACTCGTAGGGTCGGCACGCTTAACGTTCGGTGACGATCGGTATTATGAGTTTATGTGATTTGATGTACCGAAGGTAGTTCGGAGTCCCGGATGAGACCGGAGACATGACGAGGAGTCTCGAAATGGTCGAGACGTAAAGATCGATATATTGGACGACTATATGTGGACATCGGAAAGGTTCCGAGTGATTTGGGTATTTTTTTTTGAGTACCGAGGAGTTACGGGAATACGGGGAAGAAGTATTGGGCCTCATGGGAAAAGTGGTGGAAGAGAGGAGGCAGGGCGCGCGCCCCCCTAGCCCAAACCGAATTGGAGTAGGGGGCCAGCCCCCCTTTCCTCCTTTCCTCCCTCTCCTTCCTTCTCCCCTTCCCCCTTCCTTTCCTCCTCCTAGTAGGAGTAGGAAAGGGGAGTCCTACTCCCACTAGGAGGAGGACTCCTCCTCCTAGCGCGCCCTAGGAGGGCCGGCCGGCCTCCCTACTTGCTCCTTTATATACGGGGCAGGGGGCACCCTAGAACACACAAGTTGATCATTGATCCCTTAGCCGTGTACGGTGCCCCCCTCCATCATAATCCACCTCGATCATATCATAGTGGTGCTTAGGCGAAGCCCTGCGTCGGTAGCAACATCATCACCTTCATCACGCCGTCGTGCTGACGGAACTCTCCCGTGAAGCTCTTCTGGATCGGAGTTCGTGGGACATCATCGAGCTGAACGTGTGCTGAACTCGGAGGTGTCGTGCGATCGGTACTTGGATCGGTCGAATCGTGAAGACGTTCGACTACATCAACCGCGTTCTCATAACGCTTCCACTTACGGTCTACAAGGGTACATGGACGATACTCTTCCCTCTCGTTGCTATGCATCACCATGATCTTGCATGTGCGTAGGATTTTTTTTAAAATTAGTACGTTCCCCAACAGTGGCATCCGAGCCAGGTTTATGCGTAGATGCTATATGCACGAGTAGAACACAAGTGAGTTGTGGGTGATACAAGTCATACTGCTTACCAGCATGTCATACTTTGGTTCGGCGGTATTGTTGGATGAAGCGGCCAAGACCGACATTACGTGTACGCTTACGCGAGACTGGTTCTACCGACGTGCTTCGCACACGGGTGGCTGGCGGGTGTTAGTTTCTCCAACTTTAGTTGAACCGAGTGTGACTATGCCCGGTACTTATTGAAGGTTAAAACAACACTAACTTGACGAAATATTGTTGTGGTTTTGATGCGTAGGTAAGAACGGTTCTTGCTCAGCCCGTAGCAGCCACGTAAAACCTGCAACAACAAAGTAGAGGACGTCTAACTTGTTTTTGCAGGGCATGTTTTGATGTGATATGGTCAAGACATGATGCTAAATTTTATTGTATGAGATGATCATATTTTGTAATACAGTTATCGGCAACTGGCAGGAGACATATGGTTGTCGCTTTATTGTATGCAATGCAATCACCCTGTAATTGCTTTACTTTATCACTAAACGGTAGCGATAGTCGTAGAAGCAATATTTGGCGAGACGACAACGATGCTACGATGGAGATCAAGGTGTCGCGCTAGTGATGATGGTGATCATGACGGTGCTTTGCAAATGGAGATCAAAGGCACAAGATGATGATGGCCATATCATATCACTTATATTGATTGCATGTGATGTTTAGCCTTTATGCATCTTATTCTACTTGATTAACGGTAGCATTATAAGATGATCTCTCACTAAATTTCAAGGTACAAGTGTTCTCCCTGAGTATGCACCGTTGCCAAAGTTCGTCGTGCCGAGACACCACGTTATGATCGGGTGTGATAAGCTCTACGTTCACAAACAACGGGTGCAAGCCAGTTTTGCACACGCAGAAATACACGGGTTAAACTTGACAAGCCTAGCATATGCAGATATGGCCTCGGAACACTGAGACCGAAAGGTCGAGCGTGAATCATATAGTAGATATGATCAACATAGTGATGTTCGCAATTGAAAACTACTCCATTTCACGTGATGATCGGTCATGGTTTAGTTGATTTGGATCACGTGATCACTTAGATGATTAGAGGGATGTCTATCTAAGTGCGAGTTCTTAAATATGATTAATTGAACTTTAATTTATCATGAACTTAGTACCTGATAGTATTTTGCTTGTCTGTGTTGTTATAGATAGAAGGCCCGTGTTGTTGTTCCATTGAATTTTAATGCATTCCTTGAGAAAGCAAAGTTGAAAGATGGTGTTAGCAATTACTCGGACTGGGTCCGTAACTTGAGAATTATCCTCATTGCTGCACAGAAGAATTATGTCCCGGAAGCACCACTAAGTGTACCACCCGCGCCGGTAACTGCAGACATTGTGAATGCCTAGCAGTCGCGTGTTGATGACTACTCGATAGTTCAGTGTGCCATGCTTTACGTCTTAGAACCGGGACTTAAACGATGTTTTGAACGTCATGGAGCATATGAGATGTTCCAGGAGTTGAAGTTCATATTTTAAGCAAATGCCCGGATTGAGAGATATGAGGTCACCAATAAGTTCTACAGCTGCAAAATGGAGGAGAATAATTCTGTCAGTGAACATATACTCAGAATGTCTGGGTACTGCAATCACATGATTCAATTGGGAGTTAATCTTCCAGATGATAGTGTCATTGACAAAATTCTTCAATCACTGCCACCAAGCTACAAGAGCTTCATGATGAACTATAACATGCAAGGGATGGATAAGACGATTCCTGAGCTCTTCGCAATGCTAAAGGCTGCGGAGGTAGAAATCAAGAAGGAGCATCAAGTGTTGATGGTCAACAAGACCACCAGTTTCAAGAAAAAGAGTAAAGGGAAGAAGAAAGGGAACTTCAAGAAGAACGTCAAACAAGTTGCTGCTCAAGAGAAGAAACCCAAGTCCGGACCTAAGCCTGAGACTGAGTGCTTCTACTGCAAAGGGACTGGTCACTGGAAGCTGAACTGCCCCAAGTATTTGGCGGATAAGAAGGATGGCAAGGTGAACAAAGGTATATGTGATATACATGTTATTGATGTGTACCTTACTAAAGCTCGCAGTAGCACCTGGTTATTTGATATTGGTTCTGTTGCTAATATTTGCAACTCGAAACAGGGACTACGGATTAAGCGAAGATTGGCTAAGGACGAGGTGACGATGCGCATGGGAAATTGTTCCAAAGTCGATGTGATCGCCGTCGGCATGCTACCTCTACATCTACCTCCAGGATTAGTTTTAGACCTGAATAATTGTTATTTGGTGCCAGCGTTGAGCATGAACATTATATCTGGATCTTGTTTGATGCGAGACGGTTATTCATTTAAATTAGAAAATAATGGTTGTTCTATTTATATGAGTAATATCTTTTATGGTCATGCACCCTTGAAGAGTGGTCTATTTTTAATGAATCTCGATAGTAGTGATACACATGTTCATAATGTTGAAGCCAAAAGATGCAGAGTTGATAATGATAGTGCAACTTATTTGTGGCACTGCCGTTTAGGTCATATTGGTGTAAAGCGCATGAAGAAACTCCATTCTGATGGACTTTTGGAATCACTTGATTATGAATCACTTGGTACTTGCGAACCATGCCTCATGGGCAAGATGACTAAAACGTCGTTCTCCGGAACTATGAAGCAAGCAACGGATTTGTTGGAAATCATACATACTGATGTATGTGGTCCGATGAATGTTGAGGCTCGCGGCGGGTATCGTTATTTTCTCACCTTCACAGATGATTTCAGAAGATATGGGTATATCTACTTGATGAAACATAAGTCTGAAACATTTGAAAAGTTCAAAGAATTTCATAGTGAAGTGGAAAATCATCATAACAAGAAAATAAAGTTTCTACGATCTGATCGTGGAGGACAATATTTGAGTTACAAGTTTGGTCTTCATTTGAAACAATGCGGAATAGTTGCGCAACTCACGCCACCCGAAACACCACGGCGTAATGGTGTGTCCGAACGTCGTAATCGTACTTTACTTGATATGGTGCGATCTATGATGTCTCTTACTGATTTACCACTATCGTTTTGGGGTTATGCTTTAGAGACAGCTGCATTCACGTTAAATAGGGTACCATCTAAATCTGTTGAGATGACACCTTATGAACTATGGTTTAGCAAGAAACCAAAGTTGTCATTTCTTAAAGTTTGGGGTTGCGATGCTTATGTGAAAAAGCTTCAACCTGATAAGCTCGAACCTAAATCGGAGAAATGTGTCTTCATAGGATACCCAAAGGAGACTATTGGGTACACCTTCTATCACAGATCCGAAGGCAAGACATTTGTTGCTAAGAATGGATCCTTTCTAGAGAAGGATTTTCTCTCGAAAGAAGTGAGTGGGAGGAAAGTAGAACTTAATGAGGTAACTGTACCTGCTCCCCTATTGGAAAGCAGTCCATCACAGAAACCGGTTCCTGTGACACCTACACCAATTAGTGAGGAAGCCAATGATGATGATCATGAAACTTCAGATCAAGTTACTACCGAACCTCGTAGGTCAACAAGAGTAAGATCCGCACCAGAGTGGTACGGTAATCTTGTTCTGGAGGTCATGTTACTTGACCATGACAAACCTACGAACTATGAGGAAGGGATGATGAGCCCACATTCTGCAAAATGGCTTGAGGCCATGAAATCTGAGATGGGATCCATGTATGAGAACAAAGTGTGGACTTTGGTTGACTTGCCCGATGATCGGCAAGCCATCGAGAATAAATGGATCTTCAAGAAGAAGTCTGACACTGACGGTAACATTACTATCTACAAAGCTCGACTTGTTGCGAAAGGTTTTCGACAAGTACAAGGAGTTGACTACGATGAGACCTTCTCACCCATAGCGATGCTTAAGTCCGTCTGAATCATGTTAGCAATTGTCGCATTTTATGATTATGAAATTTGGCAAATAAATGTGAAGACTGCATTCCTGAATGGATTTCTGGAAGAAGAGTTCTATATGATGCAACCTGAAGGTTTTATCAATCCAAAGGGTGCTAACAAAGTGTGCAAGCTCCAGTGATCCATTTGTGGACTGGTGCAAGCCTCTCAGAGTTGGAATAAACGTTTTGATAGTGTGATCAAAGCATATGTTTTTATACAGAATTTTGGAGAAGCCTGTATTTACAAGAAAGTGAGTGGGAGCTCTGTAGCATTTCTAATATTATATGTGGATGACATATTGTTGATTGGAAATGATATAGAATTTCTGGATAGCATAAAAGGATACTTGAATACGAGTTTTTCAATGAAAGACCTCGGAGAAGCTGCTTATATATTGGGCATCAAGATCTATAGAGATAGATCAAGACGCTTAATTGGACTTTCACATAGCACATACCTTGATAAAGTTTTGAAGATGTTCAAAATGGATCAAGCTAAGAAAGGGTTCTTGCCTGTTTTACAAGGTGTGAAGTTGAGTAAGACTCAATGGCCGACCACTGCAGAAGATAGATAGAAAATAAAAAGTGTTCCCTATGCTTCAGCCATAGGCTCTATCATGAATGCAATGCCGTGTGCTAGACCTGATGTGTGCCTTGCTATTAGTTTAGCAGGGAGGTACTGAAGTAATCCAGGAGTGGATCACTGGACAGCGGTCAAGAACATCCTGAAATACCTGAAAAGGACTAAGGATATGTTTCTCGTTTATGGAGGTGACAAAGAGCTCGTCGTAAATGGGTATGTCGATGCAAGCTTTGACACTGATCCGGACGATTCTAAATCACAAACCGGATACGTATTTATATTGAGCGGTGGAGCTATCAGTTGGAGCAGTTCTAAACAAAGCGTCATGGCGGGATCTACGTGTGAAGCGGAGTACAAAGATGCTTCGGAAGCAGCAAATGAAGGAGTCTGGATGAAGGAGTTCATATCCGATCTAGGTGTCATACCTAGTGCATCAGGTCCAATGAAAATCTTTTGTGACAAAACTGGTGCAATTGCGTTGGCAAAGGAATCCAGATTTCACAAGAGAACCAACCACATCAAGAGACGCTTCAATTCCATCTGCGATCAAGTCCAGGTGGGAGACATAGAGATTTGCAAGATACATACGGATCTGAATGTTGCAGACCCGTTGACTAAGCCTCTCTCACGAGCAAAACATGATCAACACCAAGGCTCCATGGGTGTTCCTATGACTATGAGATTATGCAACTCCCGTGTACCGGAGGAACACTTTTTGTGCTATCAAATGTCACAACATAACTGGGTGATTATAAAGGTGCTCTACAGGTGTCTCCGATGGTACTTGTTGAGTTGGCATAGATCGAGATTAGGATTTGTCACTCCGATTGTCGGAGAGGTATCTCTGGGCCCTCTCGGTAATGCACATCACTATAAGCCTTGCAAGCAATGCAACTAATGAGTTAGTTGCGGGATGATGCATTACGGAACGAGTAAAGAGACTTGCCGGTAACGAGATTGAGCTAGGTATTGAGATACCGACGATAGAATCTCGGGCAAGTAACATACAGATGACAAAGGGAACAACGTATGTTGTTATGCGGTTTGACCGATAAAGATCTTCGTAGAATATGTAGGAGCCAATATGAGCATCCAGGTTCCGCTATTGGTTATTGACCGAAGACGTGTCTCGGTCATATCTACATAGTTCTCGAAACCGTAGGGTCTGCACGCTTAACGTTCGGTGACGATCGATATTATGAGTTTATGTGATTTGATGTACCGAAGGTAGTTCGGAGTCGCGGATGTGATCACGGACATAACGATGAGTCTCAAAATGGTAGAGACATAAACATTGCTATATTGGATGACTATATTCGGATACCGGAAGTGTTCCGGGTGATTTCGCAGAAAACTGGAGTGCCGGAGGGTTACCGGAACCCCCCGGGAGAAGTAATGGGCCACATGGGCCTTAGGGGAGAGAGAGTGGGCCGGCCAGGGCAGGCCGCGCGCCCCTCCCCCTCTGGTCCGAATTGGACTAGGGAAGGGGGGGGCGGCGCCCCCTTTCCTTCTCCTTCTCCTCCTTCCTTTCCTCCTCCTACTAGGAGTAGGAAAGGGGAGTCATATGATACATCTCCGTTGTATCTATAATTTTTGATTGTTCCATGCCAATATTATAAAACTTTCATATACTTTTGACAACTTTTTATACTATTTTTTGGGACTAACATATTGATCCAATGCCCAGTGCCAGTTCCTGTTTGTTGCATGTTTTTTGTTTCGCAGAAAATCCATATCAAACGGAGTCCAAACGGAATAAAAACGGACGGAGAATATTTTTGGAATATTTGTGAAATATGGGAAAATAATCAACGCGAGACGGTGCCTGAGGGGGCCACGAGGCAGGGGGCGCATCTGCCCCCCTGGGCGCGCCCCAAACCCTCGTGGGGCCCCCGTAAGGCGGTTGCTTCTCTTCTTTGGCCGCAAGAAAGCTAATTTTCGGAGAAAAATCGGTGCGAAGGTTTCAATCCAATCAGAGTTACGGATCTCCGGATATATAAGAAATGGTGAAAGGGCAGAATCCCAAAGAACGCAGAAACAGAGAGAAACAGAGAGACAGATCCAATCTCAGAGGGGCTCTCGCCCCTCCCATGCCATGGAGGAAATGTACCAGGGGGAAACCCTTCTCCCATCTAGGGAGAAGGTCAAGGAAGAATAAGAAGGAGGGGGCCCTCTCCCCCTCTCTTCTGGTGGTGCCGGAACGCCGCCAGGGCCCATCATCATCACCGCAATCTACACCAACACCTCCGCCATCTTCACCAACGTCTCCATCACCTTCCCCCCTCTATATACCGCGGTCCACTCTCCCGCAACCCGATGTACCCTCTACTTAAACAAGGTGCTTTATGCTTCATATTATTATCCAATGATGTGTTGCCATCCTATGATGTCTGGGTAGATTTTCGTTGTCCTATCGGTGATTGGTGAATTACTATGATTGATTTAATTTGCTTGTGGTTATGTTGCTGTCCTTTGGTGCCCATCATATGAGCGCGCGCGTGAATCACACCATAGGGTTAGTTGTATGTTGATAGGACTATGTATTGGAGGGCAAGAGTGACAGAAGCTTCAACCTAGCATAGAAATTGATGCATACGGGTTTGAAGGGGGACCGATATATCTTAATGCTATGGTTGGGTTTTACCTTAATGAATGTTAGTAGTTGCGGATGCTTGCTAATAGTTCCAATCATAAGTGCATAGAATTCCAAGTCAGGGATGACATGCTAGCAGTGGCCTCTCCCACATAAAACTTGCTATCGGTCTAGTAAAGTAGTCAATTGCTTAGGGACAATTTCGCAACTCCTACCACCAGTTTTCCACACTCGCTATACTAACTTTATTGTGTCTTTATCTAAACAGCCCCTAGTTTTTATTTACGTGCTCTTTATATTCTTGCAAACCTATCCAACAGCACCTACAAAGTACGTCTAGTTTTATACTTGTTCTAGGTAAAGCGAACATGAAGCGTGCGTAGAGTTGTACCGGTGCTCGGTAGAACTTGAGGGAATATTTGTTCTACCTTTAGCTCCTCGTTGGGTTCGACAATCTTACTTATCGAAAGAGGCTACAATTGATCCCCTATACTTGTGGGTTATCAAGACCTTTTTCTGGCGGCGTTGCCGGGGAGTCATGGCATGGGGTGAATATTCTCGTGTGTGCTTGTTTGCTTTATCACTGAGTAATTTTTATTTGTTGTTCTCTATCTTTAGTTATGGATATGGAACACGAAATACCAAAAAAATTAGGTGTACCTACTACTCATGGAGATGGGGAACCTCCTAAAACCCTCGATGCTGGTTATGTGAAAAATATTATGTACTACTTTGATAATACTGAGAAAACCCCATTCAATTATGTAATGGGAGACACGTTGGATCAACGTGAATACTTTAGGGATTATCGCTTGACTCAAAAAGGGAAAATATTATGGGATCAAATTCATATGTTGCATTGGTATGCTCAAATTAATGACATTGTGAGCTCATTGGATGAAAAAGATGAGGAGGAAGAGCGGATTGATCACCCGTTCCTACCTTCTAATGAGAGTAACTCTTCAACTCGTACATTGTTTAATTTCCCTTCGTGCTTACCGAAGGATGAATGCTATGATGATTGTTATGATCCCGTTGATTCTTTTGAAATATCCCTTTTTGATGATTCTTGCTATGCTTGTGGCCAAGATGCCAATATGATGTAGCGACCAGACCTCAAACAGTCTGATCTCTGTGCTCCGGTGTCATCCCTGGATCAGTAATGTGGACACCACATAGTACTCAGAGGATTTATAGCAGAGTAGCAATCACACACTTATTACATCGAGTGTCTCAAAAGAGAACTTATTACAATAAATATGGCTTAAGGCCATCTAATAACGATAACAGCGGAAGGCTTGGAAGATAGGTGAGTCCATCAACTCCAACGGCATCACTGAGTATAGGACCACGACCTAAACCTCCTTAATCGTCGTCTGAAAAGTCTGCAACATTAACGTTGCAGCCCGAAAACGGGTCAGCACATGGAATATGCTGGCAAGGTAACACATAGAGAGTAATGGAATGCAACAGCTATACTATATGCATATTTGGCTGGTGGAAAGCTCTATGGTTACAGTTTTTGCATAAAGCCAATTTTTCCCTACTTCAAAGGAATAAATTTAATTACTATCATGGTGGTTGTTAAACATTGAGAATGGTTGACAGCATTCTCAATCCCAATTAAGCATCATCATTAACCCAACAAAATTAATTTTAGAGTAACATGTTGAGATTCACATGAAAATCCAAGTACTAGATACTCAAGATGTCCATAACCGGGGACACGGCTAATCATGATTAGTTTATTACACTCTGCAGAGGTTTGCGCACTTTTCCCCACAAGACTCGATCGCCTCCGTTTGGTTTCTCGCACTACAGGGTGTTTGAGAAATGGATGACCGAGACATAGTCTTTCAGAAGTGCTAGCACCTTACGATCGGGTAGACCGTACCACCTACATCCCCTACATCTGCTAGTCTACCACTGTAAGAGTTCGCACAACTTAGTCAACTATGCCAGAGCCCATAATGGCTTGTGGCTGCACACGGAAGTTTCTAGTATGAATAATCTCATGATCCCTTTGAGCCTGGGTGGCGGTCCAAAAGAAAAACAGGCAAGTCCTGGAAACCAGGTGCCTCAATCCAGCCAGATGTGTGTTTAAGTTGCCACCTTAGATAAACCATTAATTATCAATCTCACATCTGTCATGCATTTCACTCACCATTTCCACGTCTACTAGCATAGCATGGCATAATAAGCAAACGTAGAAGTAACTCCCAAAGGTTTGATAATAAACAGGTAATAGGTACTACCTCATCTACTTCCCATCCCACAATTTAATTAGATCCTAATCATGCAATGTGTGAGGATTGATCTAATGCAATAAAACTGGGTTGTAGAAAAAGGTATGATCAAAGTGTTACTTGCCTTGCTGATGATCTGTGAAACTTAGAGATTCAAAGTAACAGGCGGCGCACTCCGGGTATTCTATCGTAGACAAACAACAAGCATACAATAAGTACTCATCTAATGCACGGGTAAAACTCAAATAGAAGATCTAACCAGAAAGTTCAACTTAAGAACCCTGGTTTGCAAAAGAATCAAATCGAACGAAGCAAAAGAAATCAAACGGCGAAAGAAAACAACTTCGTTCTAGTAATCTGGATCTAAGTCAAATTTTACAATAGCAAAAACTTGTTTAAGTTGATTATTCGGAAAGAGGGTTTCGAGACGAAACTCCAGGCACTTGAATCGCCTGATTCCGATAAACGAGCGAAAAGTTATACTAAAACGAAAATTGGATCAGAAATCGCGATCAGAAAATAACCGCGGAAAAATCCGACGAAAAAGAAAAACGATGAACAGATTTTTTTTTTAAAACAGCACGGATTTCGAGGGCGGCGAACCTCGGGCGACGCGTGGCTCCGGCGGATCGGCGGCGGGGCGGCGGCGGCGGCTGGCGGCGGCGGGGCTAGGGCTGGGGCGGCTAGGGTTTGGGGGCTAGGGCGGCTGGGCTCTTGGGCCCCGGGGCAGCGCCTTATAAAGGCCCCGGCCAGGGGAGTCCTGGCCGAGTACGGCCCATAGTCGGTTCCACTGTTTTTTTTAATAATTCCGCTTGGAAGAAAAAAATAAAAAGAAATACTAAACGGACTCCAAAAATCCCGAAATAAATTTTCCCGGACTTCTAAAATCAAGCCCGATAAAGTGAACATTTATTTGGGCCCTAAATGCAATTTTGAAAAACACGCATTTTTCCTAAATTCAAATAAAAATACCAAAAAAACTCCGAAATAAATCTTATTTAATTTTTTTATTAAATCCTCAATATTTCTAAATTTTGGGAAAGTCATTTTATTCCCTCTCTCATATTTTTGTAATAGAAATAATTGATGATAAAATAAATAAAATTAAATGATCCTGTTTACAAAATTTGAGAAAACTCAAATATGTAAATAACGAAATCCCCAACTCTCTCCGTGGGTCCTTGAGTTGCTTAGGATTTTCTAGGATCAAAACCAAAAGCAAAATAAAATATGATATGCATGATGATCTAATGTATAACATTCCAAATTGAAAATTTGGGATGTTACAAACCTACCCCCCTTAAGATGAATCGCGCCCTCGAGATTCGGGTTGGCTAGAAAATAGGTGAGGGTGGTCCTTGAGCAAATCTTCCTCTCGCTCCCAGGTGGCTTCATCCTCCGTGTGGTGGCTCCACTGAACTTTGCAAAACTTGATAACCTTGCTGCGAGTGACTCGGATGGCAAACTCGAGAATCTTGACTAGTTTCTCCTCATAGGTCAAATTGTTATCCAACTGAATTACTTCTAATGGCACTGTGTCTCTCAAAGGTATGTCAGTCATCTCCGTGTGACACTTCTTCAACTGAGAAACGTGGAACACATCATGAACTCCTGTCAATCCTTCTGGCAATTCCAACTTGTAGGACACTTCTCCCATACGCTCCAAAACTTGATATGGCCCTACAAATCGTGGCGCTAACTTCCCCTTAACTCCAAAGCGCTTAATCCCTCGAAGTGGGGATACTCGAAGATAAGCTCTGTCTCCGACTTCATAAACTGTCTCCTTGCGTTTAGAATCTGCGTAGCTCTTCTGCCTGGATTGGGCTACCTTGAGCCTATCGCGAATCAACTTCACCTTCTGTTCAGACTCCTTAATCAAGTCTGGTCCAAACAACTGGCGGTCTCCAACTTCGTCCCACGACAACGGTGTCCTGCACCTCCTTCCGTACAGAGCTTCGAAAGGGGCCATCTTCAAACTGGTCTGATAGCTATTATTGTAAGAGAACTCTGCATATGGCAAATTATCGTCCCAACTAGATCCATAATCTAGCGCACAAGCTCTCAGCATATCCTCCAAAATCTGATTGACTCTCTCGGTCTGTCCATCTGTCTGCGGATGAAAAGTTGTACTAAATTCTAGCCTAGTACCCAAAGTCTCATGCAACTGCTTCCAGAACTTTGAGGTAAACTGGGTTCCTCTATCTGATACGATACTCCTCGGAACTCCATGCAAACATACGATCCTGGTCATGTATATCTTCGCCAACTTAGCACTGGTGTAAGTGGTCTTTACTGGGATGAAATGAGCTACCTTCGTCAATCGATCAACTACAACCCAAATCGAGTCACAGCCTGAACGAGTCCTTGGTAATCCCGTGATAAAATCCATTCCTAGCTTATCCCACTTCCATTCGGGTATCGGCAATGGTTGTAACAATCCTGCTGGCTTCTGATGCTCTGCCTTTACTCTCTGACATACGTCACAAACTGCTACATACTCCGCAATATCCTTCTTCATTCCGGTCCACCAGAAAATATCCTTCAAATCCAAATACATCTTGGTATTTCCTGGGTGAATCGAATACGGTGAATCATGTGCCTCTTGCAGAATCAACTTTCTGATCTCCGGGTCATTGGGCACGTAAACACGGTCTTCAAACCATAGGGTGTCGTGCTCATCCTCACGAAATCCTTTAGCTTTTCCTTGGCTCATTTTCTCTTTTATAGAAGCAATCTCCTTGTCAGATTTCTGAGCCTCTCTGATTCTATCCATCAAAGTTGACTGGATTTCCAACGCTGCTACATAGCCTCTCGGAACTATTTCCACACATAGTTCACGAAGATTTTCTGCTAACTCCTTGGGTATTTCTCCCGTCATTAACGTATTGACATGGCTCTTGCGGTTTAATGCATAAGCTACTACATTAGCCTTCCCGGGATGATAATGCAATCTCATATCATAATCCTTGATGAGCTCCAACCATCTCCTTTGTCTGAGGTTCAACTCCTTCTGTGTAAAAATGTACTTCAAACTCTTATGATCCGTGTACACCTCACAATGGTTTCCAATGAGGAAATGTCTCCATGTCTTCAATGCATGCACTCTGGCTGCTAACTCCAAATCATGCGTGGCATAATTCAACTCATGGGGCTTCAGTTGTCTTGAGGCATATGAAACAACTTTCCCTTCCTGCATAAGCACTGCTCCAAGTCCTCGACGTGAAGCGTCGCAATACACCTCATAATCCTTGGTCTGATCTGGCAAAATCAACACTGGTGAGGTAACCAAACGGTTCTTCAATTCCTGAAAACTTGCCTCACACTCCTCAGTCCATTTGAACTTAGTATCCTTCTTCAACAACTCCGTCATAGGCTTCGCAATCTTTGAGAAATTCTCAATAAACCTCCGGTAGTATCCTGCGAGTCCAAGAAAACTACGGATCTCTCCAACGGTAGTTGGGGCTTCCCACTTGGTCACGGTTTCAACTTTAGCGGGATCTACTGCTATACCTTCTCCGGATATAACGTGTCCGAGGAATCCTACTTCCTTCAACCAAAACTCACATTTGCTGAACTTGGCATATAATTGGTGTTCTCTGAGCTTTCCAAGTACCAAACGCAAATGCTCCTTATGCTCCTCTTCATTCTTCGAATATACCAGAATATCATCAATGAACACTACGACGAACTTATCCAAAAACTCCATAAACACTTTGTTCATCATATTCATAAAATAGGCAGGCGCGTTAGTCAGACCAAATGACATAACGGTATACTCATACAGCCCATACCTGGTAGTAAAAGCTGTCTTCGGAATATCATGTTCTCGATTCTTCAACTGGTGCTATCCTGATCGCAAATCGATCTTGGAAAACACTTTAGCTCCTTGCAATCGATCAAACAGATCGTTGATCATTGGTAGTGGGTACTTGTTCTTGATTGTTACTTCGTTCAATCCTCGATAATCAACAACCATCCTTAACGATCCATCCTTCTTCTCCACTAGAAGTACTGGCTATCCCCAAGGCAAAGAACTTGGGCGAATATATCCCTTATCCAGTAACTCCTTAATCTGCTTCTTAATTTCCACCAAATCCTTTGCTGGCATCCTATATGGTCTCTTTGATATTGGCCCAATGCCTGGCAAAAGCTCAATCAAAAACTCAATGTCTCTATCCAGTGGCATGCCTGGCAACTCTTCGGGAAATACATCAGGGAAATCCTTTACCACTGGTACTTCCTCCTGCACAACTCCTGTTAGGCAATTTACTTGGGTCCTCTTTGGCACATGCCGGGATACATACTTGATCCTTCTCCCTTCTGGTGTGGTAAGAAAAATTGACTTACTAGCACACTCAATATTCCCTTCATACTTTGATAACCAATCCATGCCTAATATCACATCCAATCCTTGAGATTCCAATACTACTAGGTCTGAGGGAAAAACATAGTTACAAATCCTTAATGGTAACCGATCACACCATAGACTAGCCACATACTCTGCTCCTGGCGAGGTTACTAACATGGGTGACCTAAGGGCTTGGGTTGGTAGGTTATACTTATCCACAAATCCCCTTGAGATGTATGAATGCGATGCACCAGTATCAAAAAGAACGAGTGCAGTAAATGACTTAACCAAAAACTTACCTATTACTGCATCGGGCTGAGCTTCAACCTCCTCCACGCTAACGTGGTTCACCTGTCTCCTGTTGAAAGGGTTCGGCTTCTTCCCAGAACTTCCATTGCCATTTTGGCCTTCAGGACATTCATTTGCATAATGTCCTGGCATCGAACACTTATAGCAAGTGACGTGGCTCAAGTCCTTCTTGGCTGGGGTTGATGGGGTGTTGCGGTTCTGTCCATTGCTTCCTCCATTCCCATTACCATTCTTGGTGCCATTGTGATTGTGCAAGCTACCTACTCCATGGGTATGCTGAAAATGTCCTCCCGGCCTAGGGGTAAAACGTGGCTTCTGCTGAGCTCCTGAATTATACTTTCCTTGTCCATACTTCCTCTTGCGGTTCTCAATTTGCTGCTGCTTCCCTTCAATCATAAGAGCACGATCTACCAACTCCTGGTAGTTGTTGAAGGTGGCTACCATCAACTGCATACTCAACTCATCATTCAGTCCTTCCAGGAATTTCTCCTGCTTAGCTGCATCCGTAGCAACGTCATCTGGGGCATAACGTGCTAGCTTACTAAACTCCTCCACATACTGGCCAACTGTCCGTCCTCCTTGGCGCAAGTTACGAAACTCACGCTTCTTCATGGCCATTGCTCCTGCTGAACATGGGCAGTACGGAAAGCCTGCTGAAACTGGTCCCATGTGACAGTGTCGACTGGGAAGGTGGTTGTGAAATTCTCCCACCAGGATGTTGCGGGTCCTTCCAACTGATGTGCGGCAAACTTAACCTTCTCCGCATCTGTGCATCCTGCTGTGGTCAACTCCCTAGCTATCTTGCGGAGCCAATCATCTGCTACTATCGGCTCGATGCTGCTGGAAAACATCGGCGGATTCAGCCTAAGAAAACAGGCTAAGTGGTCAACAGGTGGTGGTGGTGGTGGTGGGTTGTTGTTGTTGTTTCCCTGATTCTGATTCTGAACTAGCAACTGCATCAAGGTGTTTTGCTGCTGGATCAACTGGGTGAGTTCCGGCGGAAAGGCAAATCCGGGGTCACGTCTCGGAGGCATCTGAGGGTTTAGAAAAGACGAGATATAATAATAGAGGGGGTCTAAAGAGAAAACACTACCCATATGCACATGAGGCAAAAGCAAACAATTCACTTCAGTCAAACAAACAAGGCATACAATCGATCTAACTATCGCAAAGTGCTCGGACTACTATATTTACATGGTGGACTACTACTACTGATGAGGTGGTCTACTAGAAATATTCTACGGTTGTAGACTCCATGATATCTGCTCCTGCTTCATCAACATAGTCATCATCGCTACTATCTGCTTCCGAGTCGGTGCCGTCAATGATGATGTAGTCTTCTGGGCTAATCTTCTTGGGTTCTTCGTCTTCATCTACTGGTGTCAGGCCTCCCGTAAATACTGCTAGCTTCATAGTTAGGTCGGCATTCTTATCCACCAATACTTCAATTTCTTCTTCATAATCTTCACGTGTAGCCTTGAGTTCTTCCTCCAGTTCCTTGATTCTAGTCTTAGCCTTCTTCAGATCTATCATGTCGGCGCACATCTGATTCTCCTGTCGTCAAATGTGCTGATTTAACTCCTGAATAAAAGTTGCAATTGATCTATCTTTCCTGGTGCTGATCATCTCCCAGTGTTCATCTCGGCGCCCACAAATCTGGTAGATAGTATCCTTGAGATCCTTGCGGTAGACTTCTCCAATGCGTCCCATGGCAATGTGAGCTGCCATACTCTTTCCTAGACTCCAAGTTGGTGCATCAAAAGAAAACTCTATGGGCTCAGTGACTGGCATGAACGTCCTTCCTGGAACTTGAACTTGAATCATCCAGCACTCTTCTTCAGGTAAAGTGGCGTTGTAGGTTCCCGTGAAGCTTGGTATTCCTATGTTCAGGTACCTAGTGACTTCCTTCAAGTGGCATGCAAAGGGTGTATCTTCATCTGGTTGGGTGAACTTGTTCCTTGCATCGGCCATCCTAAAGAGTAGAAAAGATGAGAGGTCAGAAGAGAAGAGAGTGAGTAGTGATCTAGGTCTTTAACTTAGTGGTCGTGTCCTACAGTCAGCGTGTGCTCTGATACCATCTCTGTAGCGACCAGACCTCAAACAGTCTGATCTCTGTGCTCCGGTGTCATCCCTGGATCAGTAATGCTGACACCACACAGTACTCGGAGGATTTATAGCAGAGTAGCAATCACACACTTATTACATCGAGTGTCTCAAAAGAGAACTTATTACAATAAATATGGCTTAAGGCCATCTAATAACGATAACAGCGGAAGGCTTGGAAGATAGGTGAGTCCATCAACTCCAACGGCATCACTGAGTATAGGACCACGACCTAAAACTCCTTAATCGTCGTCTGAAAAGTCTGCAACATTAACATTGCAGCCCGAAAACGGGTCAGCACATGGAATATGCCGGCAAGGTAACACATAGAGAGTAATGGAATGCAACAGCTATACTATATGCATATTTGGCTGGTGGAAAGCTCTATGGTTACAGTTTTTGCATAAAGCCAATTTTTCCCTACTTCAAAGGAATAAATTTAATTACTATCATGGTGGTTGTTAAACATTGAGAATGGTTGATAGCATTCTCAATCCCAATTAAGCATCATCATTAACCCAACAAAATTAATTTTAGAGTAACATGTTGAGATTCACATGAAAATCCAAGTACTAGATACTCAAGATGTCCATAACCGGGGACACGGCTAATCATGATTAGTTTATTACACTCTGCAGAGGTTTGCGCACTTTTCCCCACAAGACTCGATCGCCTCCGTTTGGTTTCTCGCACTACAGGGTGTTTGAGAAACGGATGACCGAGACATAGTCTTTCAGAAGCGCTAGCACCTTACGATCGGGTAGACCGTACCACCTACATCCCCTACATCTACTAGTCTACCACTGTAAGAGTTCACACAACTTAGTCAACTATGCCAGAGCCCATAATGGCTTGTGGCTGCACACGGAAGTTTCTAGTATGAATAATCTCATGATCCCTTTGAGCCTGGGTGGCGGTCCAAAAGAAAAACAGGCAAGTCCTGGAAACCAGGTGCCTCAATCCACCCAGATGTGTGTTTAAGTTGCCACCTTAGATAAACCATTAATTATCAATCTCACATCTGTCATGGATTTCACTCACCCAATCCACGTCTACTAGCATAGCATGGAATAATAAGCAAACGTAGAAGTAACTCCCAAAGGTTTGATAATAAACAGGTAATAGGTACTACCTCATCTACTTCCCATCCCACAATTTAATTAGATCCTAATCATGCAATGTGTGAGGATTGATCTAATGCAATAAAACTGGGTTGTAGAAAAAGGTATGATCAAAGTGTTACTTGCCCTGCTGATGATCCGCGAAACCTAGAGATTCAAAGTAATAGGCGGCGCACTCCGGGTATTCTATCGTAGACAAACAACAAGCATACAATAAGTACTCATCTAATGCACGGGTAAAACTCAAATAGAAGATCTAACCAGAAAGCTCAACTTAAGAACCCTGGTTTGCAAAAGAATCAAATCGAACGAAGCAAAAGAAATCAAACGGCGAAAGAAAACAACTTCGTTCTAGTAATCTGGGTCTAAGTCAAATTTTACAGTAGCAAAAACTTGTTTAAGTTGATTATTCAGAAAGAGGGTTTCGAGACGAAACTCCAGGCGCTTGAATCGCCTGATTCTGATAAACAAGCGAAAAGTTATACTAAAACGAAAATCGGATCAGAAAATAACCGCGGAAAAATCCGACGAAAAAGAAAAACGACGAACAGAATTTTTTTTTAAAACAGCACGGATTTCGAGGGCGGCGAACCTCGGGCGACGCGCGGCTCCGGCGGATCGGCGGCTGGCGGCGGCGGCGGGGCTGGGGCTGGGGCGGCTAGGGTTTGGGGGCTGGGGCGGCTGGGCTCTCGGGCCCCGGGGCAGCGCCTTATAAAGGCCTCGGCCAGGGGAGTCCTGGCCGAGTACGGCCCATAGTCGGTTCCGCTGATTTTTTTAATAATTCCGCTCGGAAGAAAAAAATAAAAAGAAATACTAAACGGACTCCAAAAATCCCGAAATAAATTTTCCCGGGCTTCTAAAATCAAGCCCGATAAAGTGAACATTTATTTGGGCCCTAAATGCAATTTTGAAAAACACGCATTTTTCCTAAATTCAAATAAAAATACCAAAAAAACTCCGAAATAAATCTTATTTGATTTTTTTATTAAATCCTCAATATTTCTATATTTTGGGAAAGTCATTTTATTCCCTCTCTCATATTTTTGTAATAGAAATAATTGTTGATAAAATAAATAAAATCAAATGATCCTGTTTACAAAATTTGAGAAAACTCAAATATGTAAATAACGAAATCCCCAACTCTCTCCGTGGGTCCTTGAGTTGCTTAGGATTTTCTAGGATCAAAACCAAAAGCAAAATAAAATATGATATGCATGATGATCTAATGTATAACATTCCAAATTGAAAATTTGGGATGTTACATATGAATTATGCTTATGAAGATGAACTTTCTATAGTTCCTTATGTTAAACATGAAATTGTTGCTATTGCACCCATGCATGATAGTCCTATTATCTTTTTGAATTCTCCCAACTACACTATATTGGAGAAGTTTACTCTTGTTAAGGATTATATTGATGGGTTGCGTTTTACTATTACACATGATGATTTTGATAGATATAATATGCATGTGCTTGCTGCTCCTACTTGCAATTATTATGAGAGAGGAACTATATCTCCACCTCTCTATGTTTCCCACATGATTTTTTCTAAGAAACTGTTTATACTATGCATTGGCCTTTACTATGTGTGCATGAATTGTTCTTTTATGACATGCCTATGCATAGGAATAGATTTAGACTTCGTTGTTGCATGATATATGTTACTTTGTGCTCACTACTAAATTAAAAATCATTGTTGATTCAAATTGGCTTTGATATACCTTGGGATCCGGGTGGATCCATTACTTGAGCACTATATGTCTAGCTTAATGGCTTTAAAGAAAGCGCTGCCAGGGAGACAACCTGGAAGTTTTAGAGAGTCATTTATTTATGTTGTGTGCTTTTATAAAGTTTAAAAATAAAAATAATGTGCCAAGGTTTGCCTTTAGGATGTTTTAGATTACTTGTTGGTTTGTACGGTGCAGGACAGAAACTTTGGCTGTAGTGTGCGATTTTACATTTTTTACTGGAACGTCAAACAGTTCTGAAACTTTTTTCACTATCTTCTTATAATTTTTTTTATTTTTCCTAATTTTTGTAGAATTTGTGGAGTACCATAGGTATGGTGAATGTTCAGATTATTACAGACTGTTCTGTTTTAGACAGATTCTGTTTTTGATGCATAGTTTGCTTGTTTTGATGAAACTATCGATTTATATCAGTGGATTAAGCCATGGAAAAGTTATATTACATTAGCTAAAATGAAAAAAAATATGAATTGGTTTGCAACAGTACTTAGAGTAGTGATTTGCTTTATTATACTAACGGATCTTACCGAGTTTTCTGTTGAGTTTTGTGTGGATGAAGTGTTCGAAGATCAAGGAGGTCTCGATGTGAGGAGAATAAGGAGAGGCAAGAGCTCAAGCTTGAGGATGCCCAAGGAACCCCAAGTAAATATTCAAGGATACTCAAGCGTCTAAGCTTGGGGATGCCCCGGAAGGCATCCCATCTTTCTTCATCAAGTATCGGTATGTTTTCGGATTCGTTTCGTTCATGCGATATGTGCAATCTTGGAGCGTCTTTTGCATTTAGTTTTCACTTTTCTTTTATGCACCATGCTGGTATGAGATAGTCGTTGGTTGATTTATAGAATGCTCATTGCACTTCACTTAAATCTTTTGAGTATGGCTTTATAGAATGCTTCATGTGCTTCGCTTATATCATTTGAAGTTTGGATTGCCTGTTTCTCTTCACATAGAAAACCGCCAATTGTAGAATGCTCTTTTGCTTCACTTATATTTGTTAGACATGGGCATATCTTTTGTAGAAATAATTAAACTCTCTTGCTTCACTTATATCTATTTAGAGATCGAGTTGACAGGAATTGGTCATTCACATGGTTACTCATAAAATCCTGCATAAAACTTGTAGATCACTGAATATGATATGCTTGATTCCTTGCAATAGTTTTGCGATATAAAGGTGGTGATATTAGAGTCGTGCTAGTTGAGTAATTGTGAAATTGAGAAATACTTGTGTTGAGGTTTGCAAGTCCCGTAGCATGCACGTATGGTGAACCATTATGTAACGAAGTTGGAGCATGAGGTATTTATTGATTGTCTTCCTTATGAGTGGCGGTCGGGGACGAGCGATGGTCTTTTCCTACCAATCTATCCCCCTAGGGGCATGCGTAGTAGTACTTTTCTTCGAGGGCTAATAAAATTTTGCAATAAGTATATGAATTCTTTATGACTAATGTGAGTCCATGGATTATGCGCACTCTCACCCTTCCATCCTTGCTAGCCTCTTCGGTACCGTGCATTGCCCTTTCTCACCTCGAGAGTTGGTGCAAACTTCGTCGGTGCATCCAAACCCCGTGATACGATACGCTCAATCACACATAAGCCTCCTTATATCTTCCTCAAAACAGCTACCATACCTACCTATCATGGCATTCCCATAGCCATTCCGAGATATATTGCCATGCAACTTACTTCCATCATCATATACATGACTTGAGCATTTATTGTCATATTGCTTTGCATGATCGTAAGATAGCTAGCATGATGTTTTCATGGCTTGTCCGTTTTTGATGGCATTGCTATGCTAGATCATTGCACATCCCGGTACACCGCCGGAAGCATTCATATAGAGTCATATCTTTGTTCTAGTATCGAGTTGTAATATTGAGTTGTAAGTAAATAAAAGTGTGATGATCATCATTATTAGAGCATTGCCCAAGTCAGGAAAGGATGATGGAGACTATGATTCCCCCACAAGTCGGGATGAGACTCTGGAATTTAAAAATAAATAAAAGAGGCCAAAGAAGCCCAAATAAAATAAAGTGGCCAAAGAATCCCATCAAAAAGAAAAAAAGAAAAAAAAGAAAAAAAAATAAAAAAAATGAGAGAAAAGAGAGAAGGGGCAATGTTACTATCCTTTTACCACACTTGTGCTTCAGAGTAGCACCATGTTCTTCATATAGAGAGTCTCTTGAGTTATCACTTACATATACTAGTGGGAATTTTCATTGTAGAACTTGGCTTGTATATTCCGATGATGGGTTTCCTCAAATGCCCGAGGTCTTCATGAGAAAGCAAGTTGGATGCACACCCACTTAGTTTCAGTTTGAGCTTTCATACACTTATAGCTCTAGTGCATCCGTTGCATAGCAATCCCTACTCCTCGCATTGACACCAATTGATGGGCATCTCTATAGCCCGTTGATTAACCGCGTCGATGTGAGACTTTCTTCCTTTTTGTCTTCTTCACACAAACCTCCATCATCATATTCTATTCCACCCATAGTGCTATGTCCATGGCTTGCGCTCATGTATTGCGTGAGGGTTGAAAAGGCTGAAGCGCGTTAAAAAGTATGAACCAATTGCTCGGCTTGTCATCGAGGTTATGCATGATTTGAATGCTTCGTGTGGTGAAGATGGAGCATAGCCAGACTATATGATTTTGTAGGGATGAGCTTTCTTTGGCTATGTTATTTTGATAAGACATAATTGCTCGGTTAGTATGCTTGAAGTATTATTGTCTTAATGTCAAATGATAGACTATTGCTTTGAATCACTCGTGTCTTAATATTCATGCCATGATTAGATATGTGATCAAGATTATGCTAGGTAGCATTCCACATCAAAAATTATCTTTTTTATCATTTACCTACTCGAGGACGAGCAGGAATTAAGCTTGGGGATGCTGATACGTCTCCGTCGTATCTATAATTTTTTATTATTCCATGCCAATATTATACAACTTTCATATACTTTTGGCAACTTTTTATACTATTTTTGGGGACTAACATATTGATCCAGTGCCCAGTGCGAGTTCCTGTTTGTTGCATGTTTTTTGTTTCGTAGAAAATCCATATCAAACGGAGTCCAAACGGAATAAAAACGGACGGAGAATATTTTTGGAATATTTGTGAAATATGGAAAAAGAATCAATGCAAGACGGTGCCCGAGGGGGCCACAAGGCAGGGGGCGCGCCCCTGACCCTCGTGGCCCCCCCGTAAAGCGGTTGCTGCTCTTCTTTGGCCGCAAGAAAGCTAATTATTGGAGAAAAATCGGGGCGAAGGTTTCAATCCAATCGGAGTTACGGATCTCCGGATATATAAGAAACGGTGAAATGGAAGAATCCTAGAGAATGCAGAAACAGAGAGAGGCAGAGAGACAGATCCAATCTCGGAAGGGCTCTCGCCCCTCCCATGCCATGGAGGCCATGGACCAAAGGGGAAACCCTTCTCCCATCTAGGGAGAAGGTTAAGGGAAAAGCAGAAGGAGGGGGCCCTCTCCCCCTCTCTTCCGGTGGCGCTGGAACGCCGCCGGGGGCCATCATCATCACCGCAATCTACACCAACACCTCTGCCATCTTCACCAACATCTCCATCACCTTCCCCCCTCTATCTACAGCGGTCCACTCTCCCGCAACCCGCTGTACCCTCTACTTGAACATGGTGCTTTATGCTTCATATTATTATCCAATGATGTGTTGCCATCCTATGATGTCTGAGTAGATTTTCGTTGTCCTATCGGTGATTGGTGAATTACTATGATTTATTTAATTTGCTTGTGGTTATGTTGCTGTCCTTTGGTGCCCATCATATGAGCGCACGTGTGGATCACACCATAGGGTTAGTTGTATGTTGATAGGACTATGTATTGGAGGACAAGAGTGACAGAAACTTCAACCTAGCATAGAAATTGATGCATATGGGATTGAAGGTTGACCAATATATCTTATTGCTATGGTTGGGTTTTACCTTAATGAACGTTAGTAGTTGTGGATGCTTGCTAATAGTTCCAATCAATGTTGAGGAACTCGGTAACTGGTAACTGCTCGGTCGGCTTAGGAGTAACGATTAATCGGTGAATCGGCCTATTAACTGGATTAATCGGTCGAACATTAATCGGTAGATTAAATAGGAATTTAGCAACATATATCCAAAAAATTATGTATTGTACCACACTCCAATGCTCCTAGCTATATGATATAGCAAAATATGGTACTATAGGCACATGAAAATAAAAATCATAAACAAAATCACAAGAGGTAAAATTATTAACCCGGATATAGGAAATAACAAACAATATGCATCCAACATATCAAGATAAATAATTAAATATGCAGCCACACAGTATGCAATCCAACATGTCAATATAAATGGCAGCCACACAAATAGGGAATACAAAATAAATGGCAGCCACACAATATGCATCCACATTAAAGATAAATAGCAGCCACACAAATAGGGAATAGCGAATATAATTCATAATAAGGTTCACAAGACGAATAGGTAACAAGGTCCAGATAAGTTCAGCTATATAGATAGAAATAGCCAAATAAGTAACATGCTAACAAGGTTCGGCCACACACATAGAAATAGGTATCAAGGTAATAAGGATTAAGAACATAAGGTTCGGGCACACAAATAGCAAGCAAAATAAGTTTGCAACGAATGGCTCAAGGCTGCGGGGGCTCATCATCATCATCATCATCATCATCTTTGGTTGCCATCACCCCATCATCATCGGACTCGTAATCGATCTCATCATCCTCCATATCTACCCCATGATCAGATTCATCATCATCATCATCCTCAACGTATTCTTCAACTTCATGGAGTTCTCTAACTCGTGCACTCCTACGAAGCTCTGTAGGTTCGCTTTCCTCCATTGCTTCATCAATGATGTTGTATGGCACCCCCGTAGTGGGATCAAACTCATCATCAATGTATGCATCTTCGCATATCCAATCTTGTGCTCGTGACGCATCTTCACCAAGAAGAACATCACTAGAAGAGGATAACTTATTTCTTTTATCAATCATCCTTCCATTGAATTGGATATAAACTAGATTGTCTCTACGGGCCACATCTAGTTTATTTCTCCTCTTTGCATCTACCTACAAAGTGAAAATGGAAGCCTCATGAAATAAATTGTGAGAAGAATATTCAGATTTGACTAATTGTGAGAAGAATATTCAGATTTGACTAATTGTGAGAAGTCTAAGAGTTACCATTTCAAAAGTGCTCCAATTTCTTTCACATCCGGATGAACTTGTGGTCAAGTTGAGTATCCTTATGGCCATGTGTTGCAATGTGGGAGTTTGTAATCCATAAGTTGACCACCAATCACCTACAATTTGAGACAAGTGAAATAACATGCAATCAGCCCACAATTTCATAAATGTCATAATAAGTTTTATTTACTTTGAGAACATGCTTACCGGCATCGAAATTGTTATTCTCCATTGCTTTCAATGCAGCCACCTTCCCAAACATACCCTCTTTCTTTTTAAACTTGGTGAAGTCAATGTTAAACACCTTATTTTTCTTCATGTCATCATCATGATAAAATGTCTCCATGACTTCCATAAGCGCAGCCACTACCTCCACATCCGTAAAGATGCTCGGGTCAGCATAACTATATTTGGGATTCAAGATGTATGCTGCCATGTGCAATGGAGAATCCAGCCTCCCACTCATCTTGGTATTCATGGCATTAGTGATCACCAAATAGTCTTTTTCTGAATTTTCAACAGCAACCTTGATTTCCCTTTTTGCACTTATTAGTTCTCCATACATAGAGGCCATAGATGGACCATCCCCATCAGCCAACCGAAGCACCTTCACCAATGGCTCAAAAACCTTGCAAGGTAACATAAAAAATGATCAAATTAGTCATGTAAGCACGTTCAAACAGCCCCAACATTAGAAATGCACAAGTTACAACTACAAGTATGACTACTTGACTAGATGCAAACAGCCCCAACGTAGAAATACATAGATGCAAACACCCCAACATATGACTAGATGCAAACAGCCCCCATAAACATACCTTGATGCAAAGTGATACATTTTTCCAAAAGCCCCTACTCATTATTGTGGCGTTGGCCGCCTTGCCTTTCACCGTTTTTGTGTGCTTGCATGCTTCCCATTCATCACTACAAACCATTGCCCTTAGTTCTTTCTTTTTAGAAACCAAACTTTGCAACGTAAGAAATGCCGAAGCAAATCGTGTCACCCCCGGTCTAACAATGTCTCTTTTTTCGTGAAAGACCTCATCAAGGACAATGTTTTATGATGTGCATAAAGAAAAATTGTCATTTGCTTAGCTTTGGTGATTGTAGGGCCAAATTGCTTCAGCTTCCCAACTGCTTCTACCATCAAATTGAGGGTGTGAGTTGCACATGAGCTCCAAAAGATCTTTGGCCATTTTCCTTTGAGCATCTCCTTTGCTCCCATGTTGTTGGAAGCATTGTCCGTGACCACTTGCACAACATTTTCAGCACCTACAAGATGGAAAATCTCAAAATCAGCACCTACAACATTATGAAAATCAATCAATGAAAGTAAACTTGAGACTTCAAAAATCATACCAATTTTATCAATGCACTCAACTACATAATTGAAGATGTATAGACTTGTGTGTGCATCCGCCGACGCCTCCTTTGATTCAAGGAAGGCGGTCCCTAACTTGCAATGCACGCACAAATTCATTATACTTCTTTTCTTGTCGGTCCAAGCATCGGTCATGATAGAGCACCCGGTTTCCACCCTCTCAAGCTCGTGTGGCTGCATCAAATCCTTTGTTCTTTCCACCTCTTGCAGCAACATCTTCTCTTGGAGCATATATTGGGAAGGTGGCTTCCATTTAGAACCAAACCGACCAAGGGCTTCACAAAACTGCTTGAAGTCATCATCATTGACAGCATTGAAAGGAATATTTTTCTTGTACATCCATCTAGCCAAATATTGCCCTACCCTGTAAGCTTTCTCCTTATCAATTGCATCATTTTTGTTCTGTTGGAACTTCTTCAATGGAATGGAAGGATCAATTGGCATCACATATTTATCAATAGGTCCTGACTTGCGAGCTTCACCTTCTCCAATTGCATGAAGCTCTTCCTCATTCTTGTCATCATCAACTTGAATGACAACCTCAGCACGTACTTCTTCATCATGTTTTTCTTTCAGCTTCTTCTTCTTTTGTGGTTCCTCATAAGCATCCTTACACCTTTTCTGCTGATCCGGTGTGGCCATATTGCAACTTTTCACGCTCCCCTTTACCTGCCCAATATGTTGCTTCATCCTATTGACGCCTCCACCCATCTCCTTTCCACACAACTTGCACTTCACTCGCTGTAGATCTAAAGGATTGATCAAGGTTGCAAACTCCCACCCCATGTCATCTGAATTTCTTTTGAGAGTATGAGAACTTGCAGCGTTAGAGGCAACCATAGACCCCTACAAATATATGGAATGAGCAAACATAATAAGTATCAATGAGCGATCTGTAGTATTAAATAATTAATCTATAGTCTACAGATCATACCATAGAAAATCAGATTTGTTAGGACTTTGGAGTATGTCTATGGTAGCATAAGAAATCCCAGCTAGGCAACTATTGCATGTACAGATCCGCCCAAAATTAATATAACCTATACCTAACTTACTAAACAACGAGTTCTTAATGTACAGATCATCCCACAATTAATATTTAATATACGGTAAGAAGAATATCCATGGATTATTAGTTCATTGCTATAATTAGAGTGTTTCTGCATTAACATTTTAACACATCAATAATTACTATAATAGACAGGCATACATGGCTTGATGCTTAACAATCCATCCATCCGTCTACTAATTTACTGTAATTGGAGTGAGTGTCCACAGAATTTAGTTGGAACAACCCATCCATCTACTAATCTTAATTAGTTACATACTTACATTACATCTACTCCCCAAATAGATCATCAGGACTCATACATATTGATCAGTGATCACACTCACACATCATACTGTATGGTTGTATGCAATTGGAAATTCAATCAATGATGTATGGGACCACAATGGCTACAGAGACCGAGAGGGGAAGAATATGTTACCTTGCTCACCGGTGAAGCCATGGAGGAGAAGGGCGGCAGGGACGGCAGCAGGCAGTCGGGAGCAGATGGCGACCAGCCGCCGGGATAGAGATTGGGAGGAGCCCACGGGTGAAGGAGTCCGGCCGATGGAAGGGAAGGAGGAGCAGGTAGGCTAGCGGCGTCCGGCAGGGCTACTGTAGCATGCAGCGGCGGAGCTACTTAACCGGGCGCCGGCGAGGACCTGCCAGCCGCCAGCCAGATCGGGGCTGGATGGGAAAAGGAGTGGGAGGGGCGCTAGGAGCCAAAACCTAGCTAATGTAGGAGGTAGGAGCGGGAGGGGGCTGAGCGGGCCAAAATATTGGGCTTTGGTTTCCACGTGTTAACTGGTCAAGGTGACTAATCGGTCTGACAACCGATTACTCGGCCTGACAGGCCCATTAATCGGCTTGGGCAGTTAACACCACGAATAGGCACTGTTCGAGTCGGGCACCTAGCGAGTAGAGGTTAACTGGCCCGTTAACTGATTTATTCGCAGAATTCTTGAACAGTGGTTCCAATCATAAGTGCATAGAATTTTAAGTCAGGGATGACATGCTAGCAATGGCCTCTCCCACATAAAACTTGCTATCGGTCTAGTAAAGTAGTCAATTGCTTAGGGACAATTTCGTAACTCCTACCACCACTTTTCCACACTCGCTATACTAACTTTATTGTGTCTTTATCTAAACAGCCCCTAGTTTTTATTTACGTGCTCTTTATATTCTTGCAAACCTATCCAACGACACCTACAAAGTACTTCTAGTTTTATACTTGTTCTAGGTAAAGCGAACATCAAGCGTGCGTAGAGTTGTATCGATGATCGATAGAACTTGAGGGAATATTTGTTCTACCTTTAGCTCCTCGTTGGGTTCGACACTCTTACTTATCGAAAGAGGCTACAATTGATCCCCTATACTTGTGGGTTATCATCCTACTCCTACTAGGAGGACTCCTCCTCCTCCTGGTGCGCCCTGAAAGGGCCGGTCGGCCTCCCCCCCTTGCTCCTTTATATACGGGGGCAGGGGCACCCTAGGACACAGAAGTTGATTGTTCCAAGCTGTGTGCGGTGCCCCCCTCCACCATAATCCACCTCGATCATATCGTAGCGGTGCTTAGGAGAAGCCCTGCGTCGGTAGCAACATCATCACCGTCATCACGCCGTCGTACTGACGGAACTCTCCTGTGAAGCTCTGCTGGATCGGAGTTCGTGGGACATCATCGAGCTGAACGTGTGCTGAACTCGGAGGTGCCGTACATTCAGTACTTGGATCAGTCGGATCGTGAAGACATACGACTACATCAACCGTATTCTTATAACGGTTCCGCTTACAGTTTATGAGGGTATGTGAACGATACTCTCCTCTCTCATTGCTATGCATCACCATGATCTTGCGTGTGCGTAGGAATTTTTTTGAAATTACTACGTTCCCCAACACTATGCTATCAAGGAGGTTTATCGATCTGGAGCTATCAAAATAAATAATGTCGAAGGTATTAACTGTTGGGGAACGCAGTTTTTGAATTTTTTTACCTACGATCACACAAGATCTATCAAGGAGATGCATAGCAACAAGAGGGGAGAGTGTGTCTACGTACCCTCATAGACCGAAAGCGGAAGCGTTTAGTAACGCGGTTGATGTAGTCGAATGTCTTCGCGATCCAACTGATCCAAGTAACGAACGTACGACACCTCCGTGTTCAGCACACGTTCAGCTCGATGACGTCCCTCTGGCTCTTGATCCAGTTGAGGCCGAAGGAGAGTTCCATCGGCACGACGGCGTGGTGATGGTGATGATGAAGTTACCGGCGCAGGGCTTCGCCAAAGCACTACGACGATATGACCGAGGTGTGTAACTGTGGAGGGGGGGCACCACACACGACTAAGACAAAACTTGGAGTGCCTTTGGGGTGCCCCTTGCCCACGTATATAAAGGAGGGAGGAGAAGGAGGCCGGCCTAGGAGGGGCGCGCCTATAGGGGGAGTCCAACTAGGATTCCCAATCCTAATTGGAGTCCCCTTCCTTTTCCAAGAGGGCAGAGAGGGAAGGAGTAGGAGAGGGAGAAGGAAAGAGAGGGGGCCGCCGCCCCCTCCCTAGTCCAATTCGGACTTGCCATGGGGGCGGCCAACACTTGAGGCCCTTCTCTCCTTTCCCGTATGGCCCATTAAGACCCACTACTTCCCTTGGCGAATTCCCATAACTCTCCGGCACTCCGAAAAATACCCGAATCACTCGGAACATTTCCGATATCCGAATATAGCCTTCCAATATATCGATCTTTATGTACCGACCATTTCGAGACTCCTCGTCATGTCTGTGATCTCATCCGGGACTCTGAACAACCTCTGGTACATCAAATCACATAACTAATAATACAAATCTACATCGAATGTTAAGCATGCGGACCTTACGGGTTGGAGAACTATGTAGACATGACCGAGACACATCTCCGGTCAATAACCAATAGCGGAACCTGGATGCTCATATTCGCTCCTACATATTCTATGAAGATCTTTATCGGTCAAACCACATAACAACATACGTTGTTCCCTTTGTCATCGGCATGTTACTTGCCCGAGATTCGATTGTCGGTATCATCATACCTAGTTCAATCTCGTTACCGGCAAGTCTCTTTATTCGTTACGGAATGCAACATCCCGCAACTAACTCATTAGTAACATTGCTTGCAAGGCTTATAGTGATGTGCATTACCGAGAGGGCCCAGAGATACCTCTCCGACAATCGGAGTGACAAATCCTAATCTCGATCTATGCCAACTCAACAAACACCATCGGAGACACCTGTAGAGCATCTTTATAATCACTCAGTTACGTTGTGACGTTTGATAGCACACAAGGTGTTCCTCCGGTATTCGGGAGTTTCATAATCTCATAGTCATAGGAACATGTATAAGTCATGATGAAAGAAATAGCAATAAAACTAAACGATCATTTATGCTAAACTAACGGATGGGTCTTGTCCATCACATCATTCTCTAATGATGTGATCCCGTTCATCAAATGATAACACATGTCTATGGTCAGGAAACTTAACCATCGTTGATTAACAAGCTAGTTAAGTAGAGGTATACTAGGGACACTCTGTTTTGTCTATGTATTCACACATGTACTAAGTTTCCGGTTAATACAACTCTAGCATGAATAATAAACATTTATCATGATATAAGGAAATATAAATAACAACTTTATTATTGCCTCTAGGGCATATTTCCTTCACTAACCTGAAGGTTGTTAATGGGAATGAATAGAACATTATAGGGACATTTACATCTATGCCCCTAATTTGCGCCCACTCTCAGATTTACCCCTAATTTCAAAGCCTGCTCAAATTTGCCCCTCCGCCGTTAGGTGCACTTACAGAAATGCCCTTTTGTGCCGTTACCGTCCGGTCAAAGCAGGTCAAAGCTGGTCAAAGCGCATTGACCGTCCTCAAGAAAATAGCAAAAAAATCTAAAAAATCTGAAAATTTGTGAGATCAAAGATACTCAGGTTCGCAAGGTGTGTGCAAATTTTCGTGCTGTTTGGACATTCCAGGAGCTCGTGTCAAAGGAAAAACAATAAATATGTAAGCATGTGAACAGTAAATTCAAAAAAATAGCAAAAAAATTCAAAAAATATGAATTTTTTTGGCATTAAAGAGGCTATGGTCTACAAGATGCGTGCAATTTTTTTGTTGTGTTTGGACATTGGAGGGGCTCGTGGAGAAAAAAACAAAATTTGGCTCGGGAAAAAACTTGGGAAAAATGACTATTTTGTTTTTTCTTGCTAGAGCTCCTCACATGTAATTTGATCACAAAAACTCGCAAGCACCTTGTGCACCCAAGCGTCTATGATTCCAAAAAATTTCATATTTTTTTGAATTTTCTTGCTATTTTATTTCAAATTTACTGTTCATAAGCGTGCATATTAACTGTTTTTCCTCGCCACGAGCTCCTGGAATGTCCAAATAGCACGAAAATTTGCACGCACCTTGCGCGCATGAGTATCTTCGATCTCACAAAATTTTAGATTTTTTCAAATTTTTTTGCTATTTTTATCAAGACGGTCAAAGTTGTTTGACCGGACGGTAACGGCGCAGAAGGGCTTTTCTGTAAGGGCACCTAACGACGGAGGGGCAAATTTGAGCAGGCTTTCGAATTAGGGGTATATCTGATTAGGTGGTTCAAGTTAGGGACAGAACTGCAAATAGCCCAACATTATATCTCAGGTACGCCCATTAATGTTTAAAGCAATATTATCCAATATATGGCACCGGAAGAACACATAAAAGAAACCTTCCGGAACACTCCAGAATCATGAAAAAGAGGAGGTACGTGATACGGTAAGTAAACGAACTCTGAAAAATCTGCAAAAATATTTTATGTCTGTTTTGGAATATAAAAAAAATTAGGAAAATAAGAAATAACCAAGAAGGTCAGCCTGGTGGGCACAAGACACCAGGGCGCACCTAGCAAGGCGCGCCCAGGTGGGTTGTTGTAGCATCCCAAATTTTCAATTTAGAATGTTATACACTAGATCCTCATTGCATATCACATTTATTGCATTTTGGTTGATCCTAGAAATTTTTCACAAATCAAGGACCCTCGGAGTGAGTTGGGATTTCGTTATTTTCATATTTGAGTTGTCTCAAATTTTGAAAATAGGATCTTTTGATTTTATTTATTTTATCTTCAATTATTTCTATTACAAAAATATGAGAGAGGGAATAAAATGACTTTCCCAAAATAAAGAAATATTGAGGATTTAATAAAAAAATCAAATAAGATTTTATTTGGTTTTATTTGCTATTTTATTTGAATTTAGGAAAAATGCGCGTTTTTCTAAATTACATTTAGGCCCCAAATAAATGTTCATTCTGTGCGGCTTGATTTTAGAAGCCGGTGAAAATTTATTTCGGAATTTTTGGAGTCAGTTTAGTAGTCCCTTTGTTTTTTTTCCGAGCGTAAGTATTTCGGGATTTTTAGAGTCAGTTTAGTAGTCCCTTTATAAGCCGCCGGCCCACCCCGCGATGAAACCCTAGCCGCCGCCCGCCTCGAGCCTCGCGCCCTCGTCGCCGCCGCGCCCGACGCAGCCGCCCGCCGCCGCCCCGCCGCCGCCTCGCCGGAGACGCCGCCGCCCGTCTCGCCGCCGAGTCGCCGAGGTTGACCCGCCGGTTTTCGTTTGGTTTTCGCCGGTTTTCGTTCGGTTTTTTTAGTTTCGTTTTTTTCTTTAGATCGATTTTTTTCCGGTTTAGGCTAATTAGCGAGCATTCGCTCGTTCGTTCATTTTAATGAACACGTTCTTCGTTTAGATTCAGTTAACAAACGTTTGTTCGTTAAACTGTTCGCCGTTTTTCTTTTTCTCGGATTAAATCCGCGATTTTTCTGATCTCGATTTTTGATCCGATTTTCGTTTTAGTCTAACTTTTCGCTCGTTTATCGGAATCAGGCGATTCAAGCGCCTGGAGTTTCGTTTCGAAATCCTCTTTCCGTTTAACCAACTTAAATAAGTTTTTGCCACTATAAAAATCGCCTTAGATCTAGAATAGTAAATGAAGCCTGTTTCTTTTGCCTTTTGTCTTTCGTTGCTTTGTTCGATTTGACTCTTTTTGCCAACCGGAGTTCTTAAGTTGAATTTTCTGGATCTCTTATTTGAGTTTTACCTGTGCATTAGTGGAGTGTTTATTGTATGCTTGTTTGTTTGCGATAGAGTACTCGGAGTGCGCCGCTTGCTACTTCGAATCCCTAGGTTTCCCGGATCATCAGCAAGGCAAGTAACACTTTGATCATGTTTTTCCCTCTACCCGGTTTTATTGCATTAGATCAATCCTTACACATTGCATGATAGGGATCTAATTAAATTGTGGGTTTGGGAAGTAGTTGAGGTAGTACCTATTACCTGTTTATTATCAAACCTTTGGGAGTTACTTGTACGTTTGCTTATTATGCCATGCTATGCTAGTAGACATGGATTGGGTGAGTGTATCCATGACAGATGTGAGATTGTTAATTAATGGTTTGTTTAAGGTGGCAACTTAAACACACATCTGGGTGGATTGAGGTACCTGGGTATTCCAGGATTGCCTGTTTTTCTTTATGGACCGCCACCCAGGCTCAAAGGGATCATGAGATTATTCATGCTAGAAACTTCTGTGTGCAGCCACAAGCTATTATGGGCTCTAGCATAGTTGACTAAGTCGTGCGAACTCTTACAGTGGTAGACTAGCAGATGTAGGGGATGTAGGTGGTATGGTCTACCCATCGTAAGGTGCTAGCGCTTCTGAAAGACTATGTCTCGGTCATCCGTTTCTCAAACACCATGCAGTGCGAGAAAACCAACGGAGGAGATCAAGTCTTGTGGGGAAAAGTGCGCAAACCTCTGCAGAGTGTATAAACTAATCATGATTAGCCGTGTCCCTGGTTATGGACATCTTGAGTATCTAGTACCTGGATTATCATGTGAATCTCAACATGTTACTATAAAATTAATTTTGATGGGTTTGTTTAATGATGATGCTTAATTGGGATTGAGAATGCTGTCAACCATTCTCAATGTTTAACAACCACCATGATAGTTAAATAAATCTATTCCTTTGCAGTAGGGAAATATTGGCTTTACGCAAAACTGTAACCATAGAGCTTTCCACTAGCCAAATATGCATATAGAATAGCTGTTTCATTCCATTACTCTCTATGTGTTACATTGCCAGCATATTCCATGTGCTGACCCGTTTTGGGTTGCAACGTTAATGTTGCAGACTTTTCAGACGATGATTAAGGAGTTTTAGGTCGTGGTTCTATACTCAGTGATGCCGTTGGAGTTGATGGACTCACTTATCTTCCAAGCCTTCCGTTGTTATCGTTATTAGATGGCCTTAAGCCATATTTATTGTAATAAGTTCTCTATTGAGACACTCGATGTAATAAGTGTGTGATTTCTACTCTGTTATAAATCCTTCAAGTACTGTATGGTGTCAGCATTACTGATCCAGGGATGACACCGGAGCACAGAGATTGGACCGTTTGAGGTCTGGTCGCTACAGTTGTGCCCACCTCGGGTACCTTCCGGACTCCGTTTTCCTTCCGTTTGCTTGTTTCCCAAGATAAAAAATCTTTATATATCCCCAGAACCTATTGACCACAGTATCGCGGAAAAATCTTCTGTTTTCTTTTCTTGCTGTTTTCGGTTAGAGCTGTCAGGCCAGGTACCATGGATTTTCCCTTCTCCAACCACGAAGAAGGTGATGCTTGGTTGCCACCATGGGAGCTAAGGGGAGAGGAAGTTGAGGAGGTTGCCATGGAGGAAGATGAAGGAAACTCTCCTGGAATCCACCCTCCGGCTTCCGAGAGAGTCACACTGGCTGGCATCTCCACGCGTCCTAGTTCTCCTCAAGCAATGAGATCATCAACCAATCCAGAGAGCCCCGAAGTGCACGAAGGACTCCCACCAAGGAGGCCTTTACACAGGTTACATTGTAACAATTTTCACAATTTGATTCACAATTATGGGTTCGAAAATACTCCTTGTGTGCACATACCGTCCAATTGGGACATATCTCGTCCAAGAGAAAGTGATGCAGCAACAAGTTCTTGGGGGCGGAGAATAAACATATTATGGCTGAAGTGGAGAAAAACACTGAGTTGCTGAATAAAGCCCTTCGTGATATCCAAGGCTTGAAGGAGACACTCATGGATATATTGGGAGTTATCTCACCACCACCTCCTTCTTCATCACCAAAAAAAATTGAGTATCGGGTATGGGCACCCCCCTTGGCTTACGCCAAGCTTGGGGGAAGTGCCCCGGTATCGTATCACCTCCACTATCTTTTGCCTTTACTTATCTTAGTTAGATCCATAGTTATCTTTTGCTTTAGATGAATAAAAATTTAGTTCAATCCTTTCTTTTTGAGAGTTTACTTAGTGATCTATCCTTGTAATGGTGTGCGAGATATATAATAAAGTTTAGTTTGAGTTTTGCTTTTTTTACTTTCTTGTTCCAATAAAAAGAAAGGAAATAAATGAAAAAGATCATATGCTAATCTTATGGTAGGTAATAACACCACATAAGGAAAAGTATACGTAGAAAATTATATTGGAGATTGACAAACATAGCATTGGTCAATGATGCAATTCACGAAAGATTTAATAAGGGAAGAGAAGACTCGCGTGCAAATACACTATCTTGGAAATCTTTTCTGATTGTGAGCCCCCATCAAAATATTATATGCCAAAATTATTGATGTCGGACAAGGAAGACAACATAATGATTTATATTTGTTCATATTCACATAGAAGTTATATTGTCATAGATCCTTCAATCATGTGGTGCTTGCCCCCCATCTTTGCTAGCCAAAAAATTCTGCACCAAGTAGAGATACTACTTGTGCATCCAAAAAGCCTTAAACCCAAATCTTATTTTCAGAGTCCACCATACCTACCTAAGGATTGAGTAAGATCATTCAAGGAAGTTGTCATCGGTGCAATAAGGCAATAAAAATTACTTCTAAAAGTGTTAGATCAATTAGTGTAAGAGAAAATTGAGCGTTGTACGAACTTGTGATGGCAAAGAATAAAAGCGACAGACTGCATAATAAAGGTTGCCATCATAAGGGGCAATATAATGTGACGTTCTTTTGCACTAAGGGGTTGAGCATACAAACAAAAGGCGCATGGCAACCTCTGCTTCCCTCTATGAAGGGCCTATCTTTTACTTTCATGTATTTACTTTTTGCAAAGAGTCAAGTTTTCTCTCTTTTCCTTTTTATTTTCCCTTTTGGCAAGCATCATGTGGTGAGGAAAGATCTAGGCACATATATCCAGTTGGATATGGGTGGCATGAGTTATTATTGTTGACATCACCCTTGAGGTGAATACGCTGGGAGGCGAAATTATAAGCCCATATCTTTCTATCTGTCCGGTTGAAATGTTTTGCTCATGTGTATGCGGTGAGTGTTAGCAATCATACAAGACTATAAGATGGTTGAGTATGTGGACTTGCCTAAAGGCTCCGATACGTGACCCTTCCTGAAAAGATGATGAATGGAAGTTGCAAAGTTGATTGAGAACATAGTTTGTTGGTTTCCAATAGAGTTTATGCTTTATACTTCGATGTTGTGATGAATTGTTACTTATTCATGGGAAGTCTGTCGGGACCCTGATTCTAAGTCACACCGATCTAGAATGTAACACCTCATATCACTTTGCGGCCTCACGCACGGTATTCCCACGGGTGTCGCCTTACCATGGCCCGGGACTGTTTGCGCCTTTTGGCTCACGTATACGATAGTGTCGCTAGTCGTGAACCCAAAGTGGCACTAACTTACGGGGACAGGCATACATGAAACAACATCGAGCATGTCGGTCAGCAACGTGTGAATCCAGGCTGTAGCAACTGGGCTGACAGGACTCCGGTAAACCGGGCTGTAGCAGGCTAGGCAGGACTCTGGATGTCACCGCGTGACATTTCCCCGAAGGGACAGACACAGGAACGAAGTGAATCACATGCCGCCCAGTCTAAGTGTTCCGGAGCAGTAGTGCTAGGCTAGCAGGACTCCGGTAAACCGGGCTGTAGCGGACTACCATGGCTCGATGGAAGCACTAGACTACATTTCCCCATAAGAGAGGCTACCAAGGATAGACAACTAGGTTGTCGGATCCCACACATAGCAATACACATTACACGTACGCATAACATGCAAGTATGTGTTGTACAACATGGCATCACAACATAACGCGAACTCATATAGATAAAGGCCCAAAAGGGCCACATAGCATTAATACAAACAGGGGTCTCATGACCCATCATTCAGAGCATACAAGAAACGGAAGCATTACATGTCTGAGTACAGACATCTACAAAAGAAAAAGGCTGAGAAGCCTGACTATCTACAAGACCCTCCCGGGGGTACAAGATCGTAGCTGAGGTAACAAGCTACTCGTCGAAGTCCAAGCGGAACTACTAGTGAGACAGATGTCTCATCTGCAAAAACATAAATAAAGCAACATGAGTACAAAGGTACTCAGCAAGACTTACATCAGTTCCTATCATACATGCATTTGTATCAAGAAGGTAATGTAGAGTTTAGTTGTAGCAAGCCAGCTTTGACTCAGTGGCTAACCTGTACTACGACTGCTGGTAACTCTTTTGAGGTGGCGCACACGAGTCCACTAATCACCACATCAATACTCTACTATGGATTCATTCCCGTCTCCGTACGGGAGGCCATCCATAGCACTCACACTTGTCTTGAGCATTTTAGAGTATCCACTTTAAGTTGTCTATGTACCACGTAAGCATCCAAGAAGTCCATAACCGAGGACACGGCTATTCGAATAGATCATGATAACCCTCCAGGGGTGTACTTCTTCACACACGCTCTCACCACTTATCACCATGTACACGTCATGTATCTCGGCAACCTTCAAGCGGAAGCCTGGCGAGGGTGTCGGCCACGACCTAACTAACCACACAAGACTCTAGTCCAGGTTTATCGCCTATTCGGGTTCCATCCGCAAGGAGATCCGGCCGGGGTTTCACTCACGGCCCCAAACGATGTGTGCAGGGTTCCCAAGCCCACCTCGCCGGATGGATCTACGCTTGGTACACCGTGCCACTTGTGCCTAGTCCGTCCCAAGCCCACCTGGCCGGGTGCCACTTGGTAGACTACTAATACTACCTACAAACACCAGAAACTAATTGCAACTCCTGGACAGAGATCAAGTTGGTTAATAAGTCGAGAGAGCTTCGAGTGCCCGGAGCCCAATGTGTGGTAGTAGCTAGTCATTGGACAACGTACACGGAACTCAGTGCTTAAGGATGGTTCCAGTGAGACAACCCACCATGTACTCCTACATGGCCTCTCACAGCTACCTTTACCAAATCGTGTTCACACACTTAACTCTCAGCACCAGAACATATCGTAACACTCCAATTCATTCCCAATGAATCAGACCTAACACAACTCTAAGCAATAGCAGACATGGCATGGTAGGAACACAACATGGCTCAATCAACTCCTACACATGCTAGTGGGTTTCAACTATTTACTGTGGCAATGACAGGTCATGCAGAGGAATGGGTTCAACTACCGCAACATAAAGTAGCAGTTGAATCGTTGTTGTCCTAATGCAATAAAAGAGAGCAGGAGCGAGAGAGTGGGATCATATCGGAATGAACAAGGGGGTTTGCTTGCCTGATAGATCAACAGGGGGGCACTGCTCCACAGACAGGTACTCTGGAGCACTCTCCGGAGCAGAACCTATCGAGAAGGAACGGTGTCGACAATCAAGCACAAGCATATGCAACAATATGATGCATGAATATGGCATGAATATGTGATGTGTTTGAGCTAATGCAGCTAGCATTCATTTGGATGAAGTTCATTTGAACCAAGAATTCAAATGCAACTCCAAGTTAAGTCTTTATAAATGCCATTTATATGTTTTCACCTATACAGCAAGTATAAGTTGGTTTATCATGCATGAAACTAGTACAGATGGATAGATTGAATCTTTCTGATAATTTTTCATATATAAATTATTTCAATCTGAGCTACGGTTGAATTTATATGAATTTTAGAAGTTTATATCATTTTCTGGATTTTTCTGATTTAATTTAAATCCAGAAAATAAATAATTGCGTCAGCACTGCGTCATGCTTGCGTCAGCAAGTCAACAGCACTAACTGGTCAAACCTGACGTGTGGGGTCCACACATCAGTGACACGGGTTAAACAGGGGGGTAGATTATCCTAATTATAGGATTAGTGGCGCTGGGGCCCACTGGTCAGCGTCAGGGGGTTAAATAAGCAGTGATTAGCACTAAGCTAATCACCTGAAGGGTCGGACCCACGTGGCAGGGCTCAGGTGACGGGGCTCGCCGCTGGCGACCTTTGGACGCGGCGGAGTCCGCGCCACAGGCCACGGGGATGGCGTCTTGAGAGCACCGGGGCATAGCCCGGGCTCTCGCGCATCTGGTGGGCAGGTGGGAGGAGCTGGGGGAGCCGGAGCTCACCGGAGCGGAGCTCGCGGCGGCGGCCGGTGTTCGGGCGCGAGCGGGGATGCGGCTGCGGTGTGCGAGGGCAAGAACGGGGAGGGGGAGGACGAGCAACATCTCACAACGGTTGCAGCAGGCTTCAAAGCGGGCTCGGGGAAGGCCGTACGGCGACGTGCGGGTGGTGGGGATCCACGGCGGCCGGCGGTGAAGAAGACGACGGTGGCGACGATGGAGGCCGTCCGGAGGTGCGTGGCTCGACGAGGAGGTAGCTGACGACGTGGCGGAGGTTCTGAGCACGGGGAGAGGGCGAGGAGGAGGCGGTGGCTACGGCAACGGTGGCCGGTGGCGACGACAGCGCTCGGCCGTGAGCGAGAAAGCGAGGGAGAGGAGAGGAGAGGACTGGAGAGAGTGAGAGGGTCCGGGGGCGCGTGGCGTCGTCCAGACGCATCGGCGGAGGGACAGGCAGGCAGGGAGGGAGGAGGTGGCGCGGCGCGGTGGTGCGCGCGCGTCGGGCACGTGCTCGTCCTCCTGGCGGGAGGAAGACGACAGGGGAGGGGGCAGGTGGGCTGGGCTGGCCAACTGGGCCGGCCAGGCCGCACAGTGCTGGGCCAGCACGGGAACTGGCCGCAGGTAAGTTTTTCCATTTCCTTTTTATTTTTTTATTTTTCTGATTATTTTTCTGATTTAGTAAAAATACTAAATCAATTTATTTTCTTATGCCAATTTTTTTAGGAGCTAGTGGTATTATTTCAGAGCTCCTCAACAACTAGCATAATTTTTGGATATATATTATTTATGTAACATATATATATCCAAAGCAAATAATTATGCATGAATTTCAGATGGCCAAAATAAATATTTGTGAGCTCCTAAAAATATTGGTTTGATTTTTACCTCTGACCAATATTTTCAGAGAGTAACATGAACATTTTCTTGGACCCTTTTGGAGAAATTTTTATCTGGGTCATTTCCAGAAATGAATTCTGAGGGTTTCACAAATCCCCATTTCAAATTTAAATGAAATTTAAACATGATGCACACATGACCAACTAGTCCAGGTCATACCACAACTAGGGATGTGACAAAGTCTATGATAAAAGTTCTATGATAAAGTTTTATGTTTAAGTTTGTTGCTGTTATAATAATTTACATGATGCTTCTATGTCTGTATTTTGTTTTTATCAACAACTCTCTCTCTCTCTCTCTCTAAGCATGTGGACATGTTTTTCGATTTTGGTTTTCGCTTGAGGACAAACGAGGTCTAAGCTTGGGGGAGTTGATACGTCCATTTTGCATCATGTTTACCTACTGTTATTTATAATGTTTGTATGCATAATAATGCTTTTTGGAGTAATTCTAATGCCTTTCTCTCATAATATGCAAGGTTCACACAAAGAGGAAGAATTGCGGCAGCTAGAAATCTGGACCTGGCAAAGAGGCATGTGCTTCTCATCTTGATGGCAGATCACACCAGTGCATCTCGATCCATGGGGGCGGCGGCTTTCAGCAGAGAAACTCCATCCTTGAGATTCATCGCATGCATGTGGATTTGCATGCACCAGTTGTATTATCATCGATTGATCTACACATCAGTTTGGATTATCATGAACACACATGCTATGTTACACGATTTTCTTAAGTACGATCAACAAATTAATCAAAATACCAAGAGAAGGAGGATGAAGATAATTAATGGATTCATATAGTTGATGGATCCATCAAGATCGAATGGGATCATCTCAATGTATATACATTACCTGTCGATGTTGATCTACCCAGATGACCTAGTAAGAAATGAGCAGATTTCTGTAGCAGTGAGGAGGAGCATCCAGAGTTGACAGCCTCAACCTCGCCCTTGTGGAACCTACGGTGGCAGCCGCATGCGGCGTGGAGGAGCGCCTCATCAGTGCCCTTGGGTCGACACCGTGAACCTGCGACAACTATCAGCCTATCAACAACATGCCCACCGATTCCGGCAGCATGGCTGCATCATCTTGCGGTCCTGTTCAGGAATAAATTCTGGCAGGGCGGTAGCTGTGGTGGAGGCTACATGAATAGAGGAGATTGGTTGCTTAAAAGGAGGATGAGGTCTATCTGTTACTCTTCCATCGGCTTTTGGTGGATTTGTTGCGTAGAATTAAGAGAGGCATGAGTTGGCGGGCCATGCAGGGAATTGAGGAGACGGGGCTGCAATGGTGGGGAGCTCCAACGTTTCTTCTTCTTTCGTATAAGCGACCGAAAGACGGACAGCTTGCACGATCATCCTCGCATCATCATCCAACTTCTTCATCTTGAAGGTCAACATCTTCGAATCCTCCGAAGAGGCTACGATATCAACCTTCTTCCCTTCTTTCTTTCCGCGAAAACAGTGCGGCCAGCTCCAAATGCATGGGCTCGACCTCGGTTTTTGATGGGCCGGGAGTGTCGGATTCCTACGTGGCTGGTGCTCGGACTCACGCAAAGCCCCTTGGTTCACTTCTGTTTTGTGGGAAAACAAATGGACCCCTCCGCGGACCGATGCACGACACTGTTGGATGGGTTGTGGGGTTTGGATGGATACGGGAGGCTTGAGGGTCCATGTTGGAGACTTCTGATGCACAGTGATCAAAATAAGTGAGCAAGACATGTTCAATGACCGAGAATGCATTTTACTCAATTTGTTGTGAGGTTCGAACAAGAAGGCACCTTTTCTTTATGGGCATGCTATGTGTTAGCCGGCTGATCTTTTAAAATGATCAACCGCGTTGTGACCGTTTTGATCTATGACGCAATTGTGTTGTGTGTTTCTCTTCTCTATTTCTCTCATGACAACAAGAGCCTTGTTGCATAAGCCTCTCCGGCTCATGGCAGAAAACGTCGCCATTGCAATAAGAGCCTTGCTGCAATTGCAACAAGAATTTGATGTGTTTGGTTCTCTTGTGAAACCTGGATTCCTTCGCCAAAGCAATTGCTCAAGTGTTGTCACAAAATATTTTATTGGACCCGATGCACTGGGTATTACACCCAGATCGTATATGAACTCCTTCATCCAGACTCCTTCATGTGTTGCTTCCGAAGCAGCTATGTACTCCGCTTCACACGTAGATCCCGCCATGACGCTCTTCTTGGAACTCTACCAACTGATAGCTCCACCATTCAATACAAATATGTATCCGGTTTGTGACTTAGAGTCATCTGAATCAGTGTCGAAGCTAGCATCGACGTAACCATTTACGATGAGCTCTTCGTCACTTCCATAAACGAGAAACATATCCTTGGTCCTTTTCAGGTACTTCAGGATGTTCTTGACCGATTTCCAGTGATCCACTCCTGGATTACTTTGGTACCTCCTTGCCAAACTTATGGCAAGGCACACATCAGATCTGGTACACAACATAGCATACATGATAGAACCTATGGCTGAGGCATAGGGAATAACTTTCATTTTCTCTCTATCTTCTGCAATGGTCGGGCTTTGAGTCTGACTCAATTTCACACCTTGTAACACATGCAAGAACCCTTTCTTTGACTGATCCATTTTGAACTTCTTCAAAACTTTGTCTAGGTATGTGCTTTGTGAAAGTCCTATTAAGCGTCTCGATCTATCCCTATAGATCTTGATGCCCAATATATAAGTAGCTTCACCGAGTTCTTTCATTGAAAAATTCTTATTCAAGTATCCTTTTATGTTATCTAGAAATTCAATATCATTTCCAATCAATATATGTCATCCACATATAATATCAGAAATGCTATAGAGCTCCCAGTCACTTTCTTATATATACAGGCTTCACCGTAAGTATGTATAAAACCATATGCTTTGATCACCTCATCAAAGCGTATATTCCAACTCCGAGATGCTTGCACCAATCCATAAATGGATCGCTGGAGCTTGCACACTTTGTTAGCACCTTTAGGATCGACAAAACCTTCTGGTTGCATCATATAAAACTCTTCTTTAAGAAATCCATTAAGGAATGCAGTTTTGACGTCCATTTGCCATATTTCATAATCATAAAATGCGACAATTGCTAACATGATTCGGACAGACTTAAGCATCGCTACGAGTGAGAAAGTCTCATCATAGTCAACTCCTTGAACTTGTCAAAAACTTTTTGCCACAAGTTGAGCTTTGTAGACAGTAACATTACCATCAGTGTCAGTCTTCTTCTTGAAGATCCATTCATTCTCAATGGCTTGCCGATCATCGGGCAAGTAAGTCCATACTTTGTTCTCATACATGGATCCTATCTCAGATTTCATGGCCTCAAGCCATTTATCGGAATCTAGGCTCATCATAGCTTCTTCATAGTTTGTAGGTTCGCCATGGTCTAATAACATAACTTTCAAGATAGGATTATCGTACCACTCTAGTGCGGATCGTGCTCTGGTCGACCTATGAGCTTCAGTAGTAACCTGATCTGAAGTTTCATGACCATTATCATTTGCTTCCTTTCTAGTTGGTGTAGGCATCACGGGAACGGTTTTCTGTGATGTGCTACTTTCCAATTTGAGAGAAGGTACAATTACCTCATCAAGTTCTACTTTCCTGCCACTCACTTCTTTCGAGAGAAACTCCTTCTCTAGAAAGGACACATTCTTAGCAACAAAGATCTTGCCTTTGGATCTGTGGTAGACGGTGTACCCAATAGTTTCTTTAGGGTATCCTATGAAGACGCACTTCTCTGATTTAGGTTAGAGCCTATCAGGCTGAAGCCTTTTGACATAAGCGTTGCATCCCCAAACTTTAAGAAACAACAGTTTAGGTTTCTTGCCAAACCACAGTTCATACGGTGTCGTCTCAATGGATTTAGACGGTGCCCTATTTAACGTGAATGCATATGTCTCTAATGCATAACCCCAAAACGATAGTGGTAACTCGGTAAGAGACATCATAGAACGGACAATATCTAACAAACTACGGTTACGACGTTCGGACACACCATTATGCTGTGGTGTTCCATGTGGCGTGAGTTGTGAAACAATTCCACATTGTTTTAAATGAAGGCCAAACTCGTAACTCAAATATTCGCCTCCGCGATCAGATCATAGAAAAATTATTTTCTTGTTACGATGATTCTCCACTTCACTCTGAAATTCTTTGAACTTTTCAAATGTTTCAGGCTTTTGTTTCATCAAGTAGATATACCCATACCTACTCAAATCATCTGTGAAGGTCAGAAAATAACGATACCCACCGCGTGCTTCAACACTCATCGGACCGCATACATTGGTATGTATTATTTCCAATAAGTCATTAGCTCGCTCCATTGTTCCGGAGAACGGAGTTTTAGTCATCTTTCCCATGAGGCATGGTTCGCAAGTATCAAATGATTCATAGTCAAGTGATTCCAAAAGTCCATCCGCTCGGAGTTTATTCATGCACTTCACACCAATATGACCTGAACGACAGTGCCACAAGTATGTTGCACTATCATTATCAACTTTGCATATTTTGGCATCAATATTATGAATATGTGTATCACTACGATCGAGATTCAACAAGAATAGACCATTCATCAAGGGTGCATGTCCAAAAAAGATACTACGCATATAAATAGAACAACCATTATTCTCTGATTAAAATGAATAACTGTCTCACAATAAACAAGATCCAGATATAATGTTCATGCTCAACATGGGCACCAAATAACAATTATTGAGGTCTAAAACAAATCCCGAAGGTAGATGTAGAGGTGGCGTGCCGGCGGTGATCACATCGACCTTGGAACCATTCCCGACGCGCATCGTCACCTCGTACTTAGTCAATCTTCGTTTATTCCACAACTCCTGTTTCGACTTACAAATATGAGCAACCGAACCAGTATCAAATACCCAGGCACTACTACGAGCATTAATAAGGTACACATCCATAACATGTATATCAAACATACCATTGTTCACTTTGCCATCCTTCTTATCCGCCAAGTATTTGGGGCAGTTTCACTTCCAGTGACCATTCCCTTTGCAGTAGAAGCACTCAGTTTCAGGCTTGGGTCCAGCTTTGGGCTTCTTCCCGGGAGTGACAACTTTCTTGCCATTCTTCTTTAAGTTCCCTTTCTTTCCCTTGCCCTTTTTCTTGAAACTAGTGGTCTTGTTAACCATCAACACTTGATGCTCCTTCTTGATTTCTACCTCCGTAGCCTTAAGCATTACGAAGAGCTCGGGAATCGTTTTATTCATACCTTGCATATTATAGCTCATCACGAAGCCTTTGTAGCTTGGTGGCAGTGATTGAAGAACTCTGTCAATAACACTATCAACTGCAAGATCAACTCCCAGCTGAGTCAAGTGGTTATGATACCCAACCATTTCGGGTATGTGTTCACTGACAGATCTGTTCTCCTCCATCTTGCAGCTATAGAACTTGTTGGAGACTTCATATCTCTCAACCCGGGCATTTTATTGAAATATTAACTTCAACTCTTGGAACATCTCATATGCTCCATGACGTTCAAAATGTCTTTGAAGTCCCGGTTCTAGGCCGTAAAGCATGGCACACTGAACTATGGAGTAGTCATCAGATCGAGCCTGCTAGATGTTCATAACATCTGCAGTAGCTCCTACATCAGGTCTGTCACCTAGCGGTGCATCAAGGACATAATTCTTCTGTGCGGCAATGAGGATAATCCTCAAGTTACGGACCTAGTCCGTGTAGTTGCTACCATCATATTTCAATTAGCTTTCTCTAGGAACGCATTAAAATTCAAGGGAACGGTAGCTCGGGCCATTGATTTACAACATAGATATGCAAAACTATTAAGACTAAGTTCATGATAAATTAAGTTCAATTAATCAAATTACTAATGGACTCCCACTTAAATAAACATCCCTCAAGTTATCTAAGTGATAATGATCCAAATCAACTAACCCATGTTCGATCATCACGTGAGATGGGGGAGTCATCAATGGTGAACATATCTATGTTGATCATATCTACTATATGAATCACGTTCGACCTTTCGGTCTCCAGTGCTCAGAGACCAGGTCTATACATGCTAGGCTCGTCAATTTTAACCCAAGTATTCTGCATATGCAAAACTATCTTACACCCGTTGTATGTGAACGTAGAATCTATCACACCCGATCATCACGAGGTGCTTCGAAACGGCGAACTTTGGCAAGGGTGCATACTCGGGGAGAACAATTTTATCTTGAAATTTAGTGAAGGGATCATCTTATAATGCTACCGCCGTTCTAAGGAAAATAAGATGCATAAAGGATAAACATCACATGCAATCAAAATATGTGACATGGTATGGCCATCATCATCTTGTGCTTTTGATCTCCATCTCCAAAGCATCGTCATGATCTCCATCGTCACCGGCTCAACACCTTGATCTCCATCGTTGTGTCGGGGTTGTCTCGCCAACTATTGCTTCTACAACTATTGCTAATGCATAGCGATAAAGTAAAGCAATTACATGACGCTTGCATTTCATACAATAAAGAGACAAACCTAAGGCTCCTGCCGGTTGTCGATATTACAAAACATGACCATCTCATACATCAACATATATCACATCACGTCTTGACCATATCACATCATAACATGCCCTGCAAAAACAAGTTAGATGTCCTCTACTTTGTTGTTGCAAGTTTTATGTGGCTGCTATGGGCTTCTAGCAAGAATCGTCCTTAACTACGCAAAAACCACAACATTGATTTATCAAGTTTGCTGTTTTAACCTTCCTCAAGGACCGGCCGTAGTCAAATTCGATTCAACTAAAGTAGGAGAAACAGACATCCGCCAGCCACCTTTATGCAAAACTAGTTGCATGTCAGTCGGTGGAACCGGTCTCATGTGCGTGGACATGTAAGGTTGGTCCGGGCCGCTTCATCCCACAATACTGCCCAATCAAAATAAGACGTTGGTGGTAAGCAGTATGACTATCACTGCCCACAACTCTTTGTGTTCTAGTCGTGCATATCATCTACGCATAGACCTGACTCGGATGCCACTGTTGGGGAACGTTGCATGGAAAACAAAAAAAATTCTACGCACACGCAAGATATATCCATGGAGATGCATAGCAACGAGGGGGAGAGTGTGTCTACGTACCCTTATAGACCGTAAGCGGAAGCGTTTAGTAACGCGGTTGATGTAGTCGAACTAATTCGCGATCCAACCAATCAAGTAACTAACGTACAACACCTCCGCGTTCAGCACACGTTTAGCTCGGTGACTTCCTCGCCTTCTTGTTCCAGCAAGACGATGAAGTAGTGGATGAGTTTCGGTAGCACGACGGCGTGGTGACGGTGGTGGTCATGCTATCTCCGCAGGGCTTCGCCTAAGCATGACGAAAATATGACCGAGGGACGAAAATGTGGAGAGGGGCGCCACACACGGCTAAGAGATTATCGTGGGCTATGTGTGGCGCCCCCTCCCACATATATATAGGTGGGGGAGGGAAGAGCAGCCAAGGAGGCGCCCCAAGTGGAGCCGAATCCCACTTGGGGTCCTGCCCCTAGCCACGCCCCCTCGCCTTTCTAGGCGCGCGGGGCAAGGCAAGGGAGGGTGCCCCCCTTCCTTTCTCCCATGTGGAGAGGAAGCCAGGAAGAGCTAGCCCTCCCCCCTTTCATTCCCTAGGGCCGGCGGCTAGGGAGAGGGGTGTGTCAGCCCCCTTGTGCGCTGGTGTGTCTCTCCCCTTGGCCAATTAGGCCCATAGACCTCCCGGGGTTGTTCGGAACCCCTTCCGATGACCCGATGACTACCCGATGCACTCCGAAACTCTTCCGGTGTCCGAATATCATTGTCCTATATATCAATCTTTTCCTCTAGACCATTTCGGAGCACCTTGTGATGTCCATGATCTCATCCGGGACTCCAAACAACATTCGGTCACCAAGTCATATAACTCATATAACACTATATCATCAACGAACGTTAAGCGTGCGGACCCTACGGGTTCGAGAACTATGTAGACATGACCGAGACACCTCTCCGGTCAATAAGCAATAGCGGAGCCTAGATGCCCCTATTGGTTCCTACATATTCTACGAAAATCTTTATCGGTCGAACCGTTATGACAACATACGCAATTCCCTTTGTCTGTCGGTATGTTACTTGTCCGAGATTCGATCGTCGGTATCTCTATACCTAGTTCAATCTCTTTACCGGCAAGTCTCTTTACTCGTTCCATAATACATCATCTCGTAACTAACTCCTTAGTCATTTGCTTGCAAGCTTATTATGATGTGTATTGCCGAGAGGGCCCGGAGATACCTCTTCGATACTCGGAGTGACAAATACCAATCTCGATACATGCCAACTCAACAAACACTTTCGGAGATAGCTGTAGAGCATCTTTATGATCACCCAGTTATGTTGTGATGTTTCATAGCACATAAGATATTCCTCTGGTATTCGGGATTTGCATGATCTCATGGTTGAAGGAACATCTATCTGACATTCAAGAAAGCAGTAACAATAAACTGAACTATCATATGCTAAGCTAACGGATGGGTCTTGTCCATCACATCATTCTCCTAATGATGTGATCCCGTTATCAAATTACAGCACATGTCTATGGTTAGGAAACCTTAACCATCTTTAATCAACGAGCAAGTCTAGTAGAGGCTTACTAGGACATGAAATTTGTTTATGTATTCACTCATGTATTTAAGTTTCTGATCAATACAATTCTAGTATGAATAAATAAACCTTTATCATGAATAAGGAAATATAAAATAACAACTTTATTATTGCCTCTATGGCATATTTTCTTCACTTTACTCCTCGGATATTGTCATAGTGTGTTTTGGGCTGATCTCCTTGACATATGGGCCAAATACTACAGGGTATTTTAGAAAAATTTCATGGGCCCAAGTTGGCCCCTGAGAAGTCTCGCCACTGCTTAAAATATCCTGTTCACTCCATCTGATTCTACCACATGTACTATCTAGAAGATTCTATGGTTAAGCTTAAGCACATGCACAAATTTAAAAACACAATCACTTCTCCTTTGTTCTAGAAGATTTCATACTTTAATTCTTCAACCTTCTTCCTTCTAAATGAATTACCACCCCATGTTTTTTACTTCAATGCACAAACTTCTAATTGTAACTTCTAATTCCCCCCAAGTGTTTTCCTCGAAAATACTTGCACTCAATTTTACTTTATGTTTTTTTTTTCAATTCAAGTTGATGATAGCGCCTTCATAAAGTCCAATTGTCTTTGAAGATACAATACTAACTAGTCAAAATTGTAATACAAGATACTTAAAAACAAATGTGTTGAACATATTTCACATGAGTTTTTGTGTTGTACATATCGTGCAGTCCTCCGAATATTCCGTAGCTATAATTTGATTTCAATAGGATGAACTACGAGAATTAAATCTACATGTTATATGGTGTGCATGTATGACTGCAAACTTACGTGTGTGTCCGTTAAATGTGGTATGTCGATACTCATCCGTACTTTGGTTATCTATAAGCTCTCGCGTGCACGGTTATCTATAAGCTCTCACGTGCAGTGCACGCATACATTACTAGTTATACATTAGAGAGAAAAATATTGCCATCATTATTAGTAAATGCAATATTTTTCTTTGAAAAATTACTCAAGAGCTTAGCCTTTTCAAGATGAAATCCACACCAACGAAAAGCTTAAAACTGCATATCGTGAGGACAAACAAGTCGTCCAACAACTCGCTGCCAGCTAGTACGATGTGTAGCCCTACCCGGGGAACCAGGGTGAAAGACAGTTCAGATGGCCACCAAGCATTCAGCAGGATGTCGCAAAAAAGCAACGAATGAATTCGTGCGTGATTTTCCCGGTGTAACAGTGCGCCAGTACTTGGTGTGAACGGCCCCAATATCCTCTCCCCACAAAAAAATAGGTGTCAATATTTTCATCAGTTTATTATTAGGGAGGAGGACAATTAGATATCTCCCGTCCTTTCCTTGACCGTTTGTCTGCTAACGGAGACGATGGGCAACAGTGACAGCACAACTGTATTTTTCCGATGAAAGGCACGTTGCCCTGGATCTCGCCAACATGCCGCGGTCCATCGATGGCTCCTGCCGTCTTTTTTCTCGAGCCACCCGCGCGCTGTCAGCTGTGAGAGATAGATAGATACCGTGGAAAACGACCTGGCTATCTTGGACGCGCTCTGAAATCTGGCGTGTGCGTGTGTGCTTTTTCCTATGGACGTAGCGTTCGGAGCAGCCACACGAATGTACCTCCTGTCGACACCGCCGGGGGACACAGGTTTTGCTTGACATCACTGGCACTTTTGTCGAGTGTGATCGAGGAGATTTCCGACGGACAAGCGTATGTATGCGTGTCAAGCCTATCTGCAAGCTGTGTCCTCATGTAGTGTAGGAGTATATGAGTGTGGATTTTTGAAGGCCGAGCTCCAGTGAGCTCGGTATTTTGAAAAAAATCAAAAAGCGTATTTAAAAGTTCCAAAAAAATCTAAAAAAAGTATCATGAAAACTTATATGTATTCCGCAAGAACGTGTTAAATTTCGTTGAAAAATGTTGTGATTTGTAGGCTGTACAAAAATAACAAATTTCTGGCCCAATAACAAAAATAAAAGGCCCATTAAAAAATTGCATTTGTCTTTTTCCTGTAGGCCACATGTAAACGTATAATACTGTGAAATTTTGCATATACATAGTATACATGTGCATGTGTGTTCAAAAAATAAATTTGGAATTTTTCGTGCTCCAGAAAAATAAAAAATGAAAACGAGCTCACTGGAGCTCGGCCTCCGATGGCATTTTCCGAGGAGTATATCTGTTTTGGCTCTTAGGAAATCTATTGACAAATGGCCAAAAAAAATGTTCTATGTATTGATAAGCTACCAAAAGAAGATGGCACCAAATACCCGCGAAAATATATGACCCATACATATTTGTCTTCTTGCATAGGCCATTTGAAACCACCGTTTCCACAAGCAATTCCTCGCTTCCTCCTCATGCGATCTAGAGATGATAAGGTGTCCGTCTTCCTCGCCCTCACATGTGCACCCCACCACCGGTGGCCCTATGGGTCTTGAAGGTGCGGCGGATCCCGGTCGCTCGTTAGCGGGAGGGATCTCGTCTTTCCTTTAAGTAGTTTTATTTACCATCTTAGTGGGGACGATCGTGGCGACCTAGAGTCAGAAAAAAGAATAACGTCCTTTCCACCTTATTCCTGTTCTGATGGTGTGCTTAGCGTCGGTGACAGCGTGTGACAACATGTCTCTACCGCATCTTCTTGGACCCGGTCGGTGCCGGCCTTTGGTAGATCTGCTTGGATCTGGCTGACTTCCGTTTCATGCAGATCCGTCTGGATTTGGCCGGCTCTCGTTTTCTTTGTTGTGTTTGCAAGTATAGCCTTCCGATCTATGTTCCTCATTGTCGATGACGGTTGATGCTCTAATGTGTTGGTCTGTTAGGGCCTTAGCATGACAACTTTCCGACTATTTACTACTCTCTCCGTCTCAAAATAAGTGTCTCAAGCTTAGTATAAAGTTGACACACTTATTTTGAGACGAAGAGATTATACAATAAGGCTTGTCCGATCACGACGATGGAGGGACGATGACAACAGTGCATTTTCGGCTCGCTCAAGTGATTGTAATCGTCGCTTGGCGGTTTATAAATCCAATTATAATTTGTATTACTTTTGAGGATCTTTGTACCGTTGTTGCATATTATTGATAGATCGGAGGACTCTTTCGCAACAGAAAAGACCTCGCCCTCCAAGTGGCCTGGAAGGTAAGGATGGAGACATCTAGGGTCGAGGGGCTGCATGGATTTTTCTTCAGTGGTGGGAGATTTTTGATCTGATGGGGCACTGCGTGGTTATGGAAGTTCTCTTTCCCTGTTGCCAACCTGGTTGCATATGTGGCTGGTAAAGAGGACAAGAGGGCAAACACCAAAGGAAAAACCGGAGATTGGGTAGATGATCTTGTTCACTCGTGGGTAGATAAGATAGTTTTGTGTTGGGTCCAGTTTGGTTAGGCTCATTGGATGTATCCATGCGAATATTTATGTGGATGACAAAGTTTGCATGCCTCTGTTTAAAGTAAGGGAAGCAGATCATTTTCTCTAAACAATCTGACTTGCATCGACATGGTTGTAATTTTTATTACTTCTGGCGTTTTTTATACTGTCATGATTGAAGATGAATAGATTAAAAGTTTCTCAAAAAAAATATAGAGCTAGATATACAGGCGGCTCTGAACATGAAATATGACCTAAGAAAAAGATATAACCGGAGAGAGAAAAGGAAAACAAGTTGAGATCTAATCATAGACAACGTCTGCTTAGTTGCTCTCTTCCCAATGATGATGCTTCCTTTTTCTTTCTTTACAATCACACAAGCTAGCGCAATCTTAATTCTTACATGAAGCTCACTCGCGTCCCTTTCATTGGTCCCTCCACAAATCTTACGACCCGCTTTCCTGGCATGCTTGCTTTTTGCCAATTATTGTTTCATTCTTGCGGATCACGCCCGAATTTTTCACCTATTTAAGACCTGAGCATACAACTTCTATTTATTTATTGAGATGAGCACCCAACTCCTGATTTCACTGACATCGTAAAATCAGGAATGTTTCTTATGTATATCCAAAATCATAACTGTATACACCAAACAAGTATGATTATTGGAGTATAATATCATCTAACCAGTTCACCCATCAGTTCGAACCGTGTGAAGGGACGGACATTATACTTCAACACTCTCCTCACATCTATAATCCTTTGAAGTTAAGACGTAGGTGGAGGAAGATGGTGCTGAGTTTTGAAACCTGAACCTCTTGGTTGCAAGTTGTATTCACCTAACGAGTTCACGCATCAGTTCGAATTGTTGGGAGAGATGGACATTATACTCCAACAATGATAATCCTAGATGGAAATCTAAGCGCCCAACCGACCCCATGAGATGTCTAACCGTCTATTTAACTTCTTATTGTTAGTAATATTTCTATTTTGAATTTTTGAATAGGTTATTACTTGCTTTGAGGATCGTTTGGCACACTCATGAGGATGATTTGTCCGAAAATAAACTGCTCAGAGCACCTCTAGTTAAACCCCAAAAAATCGCAACTCCTCATAATTGTATTTTTTTGGCATTACCAAAAGACCTGTAACTCACAAATATTGGGGGTAAACAAAAAGGAAACCTCCTCCCTGAAAGTTAGGGCAAAATTGACCGAACACAAAACCCATATCAGTCACTCCGACATAGGCGAGAGGACATTTCCGGTTTCAATCGATGTTTGTATGCCGTCTCGATTAGACGTCGTCAACCCCGCTCTGGCCACCCAATCGCATGTCATGTCCCCCTCCACCCCACCAAACCTAGCCCAACCATGGCCGGAGTCCGGCGCTGACAAAACATCCACCGAACCAGCGCCACTACTACCTCCCTATCCCACTGAGATGCGCCCTGAGCCACATATGGGAACATACCCATCTCTCGGCCACCACTACATCATTGCCCCGCCACCAGGAACAAGGACCGACTACCTTGCTCGACCACGAGCTCCTTCGCATCTGCACTGGCCCCTCTAGCCAAGCTGCGGTGAGCTATCATGTCACCAGACGAAGGCGGAGATTAATGCCCATCCTACCTCTCGTCGACCGTGCACCCAGGCGAGTCACCCAACTCACCGCCATGTATCTCCTCTCCCATGCTCACAACATGTTCAACGGGCGGACCATGAGGTACTTTTTCTTCATTTTCCATTAGTTTCCCTTTTATGAGCATGTTTCTAACCGAGTAGGGCACAATGATAGGTGAACATGCTTGTTCAATATTTCTTCGACACCTCATCAGAGGAGGAGGTTGAAGATGATGATGACTTCGACACAGCCTTGGTGGTGATGGTTGTGGAAGAAGAAGGGAGAAAGACCAAAGTAGGTTCTCAACTGAGCTATCGATATATTTGGCTCAATAAAACATATGCTAATACCAAGATTATGAGAGATTAGTTTGTCAAGAATGTGTGTATCCAGCAAACATGTTTAGCCGACATTTCAGAATGTTGAGGGAGCTTTTTCTTCACATTTCTACTGCAACCTAAGGGCATCTCCAACACCGACCCTCAAACCGTCTGTATCTGTCCAAACCTTAATACGTCCATTTTGCATCATGCTTTTATGTTGATATTTATTGCAATATGAGCTGTTATTTCACATTATGGTACAATATTTATGCCTTTTCTCTCTTATTTTACAAGATTTACATGAAGAGGGAGAATGCCGGCAGCTGGAATTCTGGACTAGAAAGGAGCAAATCTGAGATACCTATTCTGCACAACTCGAAATGTCCTGAAACTTTACGGAGAATTGTTTTGGAATAAAAACTGTTGGAGATATGCCCTAGAGGCAATCATGTATGATGATATTCCTATGTGTTTATGAATAAAGATAGTCCTTGGACGTTATCAATGATGTGTATCAGCAAGTACGTGACTTGTTTGTGGGACTATGCATTGTATGATGACTGTCCTAAAAGGTCCCTAGTCGAAAGGGCTGTGTGGACGCGCAGCCAACTAGACTAGCATATGACATGGTCGATGGCTTGGTCTCACTAGCCATGGGGCATTGGATGCTAACCGGATAATATCGACTTGGAAGGATCTGGTTGGATTTGACGTAGTCGGATCCGAGTCGGGGTAAGGTCCGAGTCGGACAGACCCAACTATGAGACAGAACAATATGTCATCTGTGAGTCTCGAGTACAACATATGTTCTATGTCCTAAGACCTGAGCTGACGCATGTACTCGGGATGGTGACAGACTTGCTTTGGGCCGACCAAATGCTACTCCGTAACTGGGTAGTTATAAAGGTAGATTTCGGGTTTGTCCAAAACCATGCTGCGAGACGTGGTCGAGCAAGATGGGATTTTCCCCTCTGACCAGGAGAGATATACTTTGGGCCCCTCGTGTGATCCGACCAGGATAAGCATGGCCATGCGACAAGGATTATGAGATAATCCGGTTTGTGGTCGGCATCACTGGAACGAGAAAGAGGTCGGGCTAGCACAAGGATGACAGACTCGCCTTGAGCCCGACAACATATATCGTGTGGCAAAAGAAATGGGAGTGTGATGTACAGGTTCGCCTAACCAGCTTCAACGTCTGCTTGGTGGTCGGCACGCCTTGCTACAGGCCGCTACCAGCCATGTAGTCCGGAGGTGATCCAAACTGCGACCAAGCCGGCTTGAACCTAAGGGGTAGCGCGCTTAAGGGAAGGAACCTATGAGGTCGGATCCGAGGACACTGGTTGGATGTGATCCGAGCTGTATTCAGATTGTGGCCGAGTAGACTTATGGGCTTTAGGGTCCGTGCGAGGCCCAAGTGTTGAGCCCACGACGAACGCCTATATAAAGTGGGGTGCAGCACACTCATGCGATTGATCGCTTCGACGATGTCACTAGGGTTTGCATGTGTTGCGAATAGACACCTCCACTCGCCGCCGGTTGTGTGATCGGACCTAGCAGTCCGCCGCACGACGTTCCTCCTGCACGCGCAGATACTGTTACAGGCAGTGCACTTGCACCGCTCCGGTGAACCTATACGTGGTAACCGACTACCGGCTGTACAAGGGAGATCGGACAAGGAGGAGACGATCCACGTGGACGTGCTGCCCCAACTCTTCTTCCGCTGCATGGCACTGCGCGTCTAGTGGTAACGAACTGTGATCCATCTCCTGTAGCATGTTCTTGGTTGTTCTACGCGTAGGAAAATTTTAATTTGCAGTCGACGCACCCTACCGTAGAACCCAACAAAAAAATATTGGGCAAAGAAACAATAGAAGGGGAGCCACCAGGTGGCCACAAGCCTGGGGGCGCGCCTACCCCCAGGGCTTGTGGCCCCCTTGGCCATCGTCTGGTGCCCATCTTCTGCTATATGGACGGTTTTGACCTAGTAAAAATCATAAGGAAGCTTTCGAGACGAAGCGCTGCCGTATCGAGGCGGAACCTGGGCATAAGCAATCTAGGGCTCCGGCGGAGCTATTCTGCCGGGGAAATTTCCCTCCGGGGGGAGGGGTGATCGAAGCCATCGTCATCACCAACGATCCTCTCGTCGAGGGAGGGTCAATCTTCACCAACATCTTCACCAGCACCATCTCCTCTCAAACCCTAGTTCATCTCTTGTATTCAATCTTTGTCCCAAAACCTCATATTGGTACCTGTGGGTTGCTAGTAGTGTTGATTACTCCTTGTAGTTGACGCTAGTTGGTTTATTTGGTGAAAGATCATATGCTCAGATCCTTAATGATATTTATTACCCCTCTGATCTTGAACATGAACATGCTTTGTGAGTAGTTACGTTTGTTCCCGAGGACATGAGAGAAGTCTTGTTATAAGTAATCATGTGAATTTGGTATTCGTTCGAAATTTTGATGGGATGTATGTTGTTCTAGTGGTGTTATGTGAACGTCGACTACATGACACTTCACCGTGATTTGGGACTAGGGGAAGGCATTGGGAAGTAACAAGTTGATGATGGATTGCTAGAGTGACAGAAGCTT